>NC_056735.1:465600963-465733463 GCF_019279795.1 Protopterus annectens
ATATATATATATATATATATATATATATATATATATATATATATATATATACATATATAGTCACGCAAAGCAAAGAAGGGAGAAATCTCACTAAAGAAACACACTGTTATGGATGTTTATATAGAAAAGTCACTGGCACCATTCTCCTATGGAAAATAGCCAACTTTGTTCAGATTCTCAGCAAGATGTTATTGATGCACTTGAAATCTGATTTTTGCCACCTGCAGATATATCAGAGAATTACAATAGAAAGTGTACTGAAGAGTCTAATGGTGTTCATTGCCCCATCACAGAATTTTAAAAATCAGTGTTCAAAGTATAGAGGAGGGATCTTATTTTAATGAGCTCAGTTATGTAAATACGTGATAGGTTGTCTTTAAGAAAAAATATAAAATATGTTAAATTAGAATAGTCAAGCAAGTTAAACAACATCATAATGGACAATATAGGGTACTTAAGGAATCATTAAGGAGAACGTTGGAATCCCAAATCAATTATATGAATGATATTCATAAAAAGAGATGTGTTATTCTGAGAGACAGATATTTTTAAGAGGAGAAAAGAGTAATCAGTCCTTTGTTAATAATCAATTTAAATACAGAGAGTGAGTGAACAGAAACGTTATGTATATTTGTTAACTGGATGATATCCGATTGGGCTAATAGCCCATTTTCAGCAGAGACCCAGGAAAAAAAGCTCTGCAAGTTACAAAATAAGCATACAGAAAATGTAATCTATAGATTTCAGAAAATACAGAATAGAATTAGGAACTTGGAACAGTGACTTGAAACTAAATAGGCTAAAAGCAGTATGGGGAAAAAATACACAATATCGTCACTAAAACTTAATTGCAAGCAAAGTAGAAAAAGCATGAAAACATTATGAGGAATCTGTACAGCAGTATACTTAGCTAACAGTGAACAAGATGTATGAATAAGCATTACAGCATATGAGAGAAAAGACTGAAATAAATAAGTAGAGCATGGATAAAATGAACCTGCAGAATAGCAGGAACAAAGCCAATGACTGGAAAGGTGGAGTTTTACGGGTTTTTTGAATTCTTGATAATTAGGGTTTTGTGTGATTCGCTGAGGGAGTGTGTTCCAAAGTTTGGCAATTTGAACATTTAAATGCAGTGATTAATCAAAGGTCACTGCCCACAAGTCTTTCTTTTCAGGGGCATGCAGAGAGCATTGTCTTAAGTGGATGAATAAGAATCACACAGTTAACAAATTGAGACAGATGGAATAAAATCCTGTTCATCATACTTTTAGAAGCACCTCATTAATAGTTTAGAGTCTTAGTCCGCTGTCCTAAGTGCTATACTCTGTACCAGCTACTAAATTCTGCTACGTTGGAGATAGTCATAACTAGTATATAAGACAGCCGACAGGCCAGCAACATCAAATTTTAGAGAGGGAAATTACTTTTTGAGAAATGAGTAAGATTTTATGTTTGATGGATGAAAGGTCATCTTATGTTTGCTGATGTCATTTTTTCATAAAAATGCCAAAATTGAAAAAAAACCTTTTTAAGAGGATTAATTGAATAGTTGGACAACAAGATAACAGTAAAACAAATGTTAAAATCATAAACATGGAAAAATGAAGACACGTTTATCCCATTGGCATCCTATACAAGCTGACAGTAAAAATTGTATTACGGCCTCTAACTATATTTTAGCAATATTAAGTAACAACATTTATAGGATAAAGGGTAAAGAGGTCAAATAAATGTAGCTGTTATAAAAGAGATTGTTAATAGCATTGTAAGGGAAAAAGTAAATTAATAGATTAATCATGTGTGATAACTATTTAGGGCAAAAGAATAAACCATGGAAAGTCCTTACAAGAAGATGTTTCACGATTAGTTTGATTTTTATCATATTAATGAATGCACTATAGAAAAATAATGAATAAAACCTGAAAACTTTTAAACGCAGTTGGTTTTCCATTGTATAAGTTTATGAAGCTGATTTAGTATTACTTGGAAAAGATGAGTTTTGCGGTAGCTAAGAAAGTCACATAAATGGAAAGCAATTTAAGTACATAGTGTCTGTCTGTCTCTAATCAGACATAACTATATGACTCAGAAACTCTGAAGTGATTAAAAATCAGTTACCTGAGAAAGGTATTTCTACTTGGGTATGCTTATTTGGAAGTTACTGAAGTAGATAAAGGTTCTGAGCTATTAATGTGCTGTCTCCCCCTTACCAGGGTACAAGGGTTGGTTCCTTCTACCTTCCTTTGACTATATTAAATGTTGCAGATCTATGAAGAAAAATTAGAGATTCTATAAATCATCATAAAAATGGGTATCTTTTTCAAATTTCATTTATGCAGAAAGTTGAACAAATAATATGCTATATGATGTTATTACTTATCTGGGGAATGTTTACATTAGTCTGTCTATAAAATAAAGTAAATTTCTGCAGATTTGTCTTTTTCTTTGAAACTTTATAAGATTATAATTATGACTCTAGTCAAGAGTAATGTTTTTTTTTACTATGAAAAACAGAAAGGGTTAAGCTTATTATCCCGAGGGTTATAATCACTTTCTTTATGTATGCATTTTCAATAGAGAATTTTTAGAAGACCAGTTTATGAAAAAATATGAAGATATATGAAAAAGGTTTTGCAGGGCAACAGAAGAAAATGATGAAAAATGCGCAGTTAAGATTATATTTCAGTGGAAAGGTTAGGTTAAGGCATATGAAGATAATTGAAAAAAAATGGTATATAAAAGCCTCCTGGATACATTTTATCTTGTTGATGGGTGGCCCCCCTTTATGTTGCGAAGTGGAAGAGTATTCATATTTGTTCATTCAATGTAGTCGGATAGGTCTTGGGATGATATTGCAGATTCATTTCATAAGAATTGTTTAGAACATGATACATTTTAATATGATCCTTTAGGTGGAATCTAGCAATGTATGCAATAAATGCAGAGTTGGTAAAATAGTAATGGGTACACTGCTTTGATGGGAAGACATTGCAAGTTGCACAATAAGTGAATGCATCTTAATAATGAACTACACCACCTTACTCTATTTTAAATAAAGCAGGGACTCAGAGCTATAGGATATGTGGGATGACTGACTTAGGCAGCTGTACTGGCAATAGCCTATCAAGGGCACAACAAAAAAATCCCAACTTCTTTATTTAAATTAAAAAAACAACAATGAATGTGTGATATGTTATCAAAAAATGCAGTCTGTGTTTTGATTAGATGCTAAATATAATTATTTATTTCCCAGAGCTAGTGGGATGCTAATGGCAAGCACAATGAATGGACTTATCAGACTGTTTGACAAAGTAAACTAAATTGCAGCAAAGTTAATTAGTACAGTTTCAGTAGCTTTTTTTTTCCAAAAAAAAAAAAAACTGTCCCCAGAGTTGAAAATTGGAATACTCATGGCATTACTTTATATTCTCACAACAACTGTTTCATCAATAAAATAAATTCTGTTCCCATAGATATTTTCTTTCTCATACTTACCAGCTTGGTGAATATGGGTGTCATGAGGCAAAGTCGAAATTGACTCATGTTTATTGACAGCCAGTTAATTCCCAAACAAACTGATATGGTATGTAAGAGATATATTTACACAATGTCATTGGAGGCAAAACTGTCACATAAAAGCACCCTTAATGTCAATAAGGTTGTCAGTAGTACACAGGCTGCACCCATCACACAACATTCAAAGCAGATATATAAACCCACACACACACACACACACACACATATATATATATATATATATATATATATATATATATATATATATATATAAAACAGCCTCAGCAGCCCTGAATGCACTCTTTCAAAACAACACCCACATCAACACATAGAGTCACATCTCCTGGAGCTTCTACTTCTAAGCCCATAAAACAAGCCACCAGACAGTCCAACAATCTGGTTATTGGAGACTCCATCATGAGACACACGGATGTCTCTGTCACCAGGCTGAGTAAGGAGAAAGTCACTGTCAGCTGCTTTTCAGGGTCCAGGATCCATCACATTACATATACCACAGGTTATTGGAGCACAAGTACCAGTATGACACAGTCATAGTCCATGTGGGTGTAAATGACCTGAGACGTACCTCCCTAGACTGTATGAAGAGAGATATCATGGAGCTCTTGGAATATGTGTCCCGGGCTGGTATGAGCCTAGCACTGAGCAGAATTTTACATTCTCCAAGGATGATGCCACAATATGAACAAAAGCTGACTGGCCTTGATTACTGGCTTAGTTTCTAATGTCATTCTAAGGAGGTGCAGTATTTGTCAGCATGGAAGGAGATGGTCAACAGACCATGTTGTTTTTCCAGGAATGGTCTGCACCTCTCATGTCTAGGCTTTTCGAATATTAGCTAAAACACTGTCCACCCTCATAGTGCATTTGTTAGGCAATGTCAAACTGCAAAGTACTTCCAACATAGAAAATCAAAATTAAGAAAATCTATAGGTGTTACTGCTCATTGCTAGAAGTCTAAAAAAACTCCACTCTTTAGAGAATGCTGAAGTCTGTGCGGTCAATGGGATTCACTTTATATGCTCGAAATCCTGAAATATCGAATTTCAAAATCTGGAGCCCATAAAGTGGAAAGGCTAAAACATTGATCACCCAGAAGCGTGAAATTCAAAATCGCGACTTCTATACTACACACACACCACACAGATACACACACCTTCCTCCCCACAAACACACAATCCAATCCTATGTACAAGCAGAGGGGCAAGCTCCCCTACACCCCCCATGTGGAAGGTCACACTACATACACAAACACATGAAACACCACCACAGAAGCTACATCCCCCTCGTATACACACACCACAGTAACAAAACACACTAACACACTACAGCCTCTACCCAAAACCCTTAAAACATAAACACTTACCTGAATCCATGAACACAGTGCAACACCAGAACTGCTAATTAAACATCTCCAAAATGCAAGATTTTGAATTTCACGCTTCTAGGTGTTCGATGCTTGAGCCTTTGCACTTTATGGGCTCAAGATTCTGAAATTCAATATTTCAGGATTTCGAGCATATAAAGTGAATCCGGTCAATGAGAAATGGTTTAAAGTTGGGAAGAGCACACCAACACTGCAAGGTTATGATGCCTTCTGTGCATTTAGATTAGCTACTATATAGATAGGCACTAAAGGTGGAGGTGTCTCAATTTACATCAAAAACAAATATTCCTCAAGATTGGTCAAACAGGACAATGCACTTCAGCTTCTCTACATTCAAATTACCATGGGTAAAATCCCATACCACTTCCCTGCAACCTATAGATCCCTCCCTATACTGGAAACACTCACCATCTAACCCCAATACCATATTCATGGGCAACTTTAAGTACCCCAGTATTAACTGGGAATCCTATATGACACCAAGTGTGCAGGTACAGAGAATTCAGGATTTTGTAAACATAAACTCCCTGGACCAGATAGTCAATACACCAACTAGGGGTGCAGCCATATGGATCTGGTACTCACTAATTTGGGAGAGTGCTGCACACCCTCTAGTATAATGACTTTGCCTGAAAGGTCAGTTCCCAAAATTGTCTCATTTGAACTTGGAAGCCCAACTGACCCTGGAATATTCAGGAGCCACTTTAAGGCTAACTTCATACTACTAACTGATAACCTGACAAAAACTCAACCCCACATAAACCTTTTGAACACTACTGCCTACACTGAACTGTATACAGAAACCCTATACAGGCATGCTAATAGCTGCATAGAGGCAGCTGTACCAACCAAGAAGTATAGAACAAACTCAAAAAAACAAGCTACCCTGGCAGAATGACATAAATAGCCTCTATAACAGATGGAAGAAAATCACTGCAAAAAATAGGAGGTGCAGCACCCAGCAGGATAAAAGCACTGTCATCAAACCAAACAACTCAGAGGACAAAAAAGCCTAACAAAGCCATGTTTGAGGTCAATTTGGCCTGCCAAGCCAAAACAACAAGTCATTCTTTAGCTATGTCCACAACCTCAAAGGCAATGCATAATTGTGTGCAGAGCTCATTGTTAATGGAGCCATCTATACTGACAACAAACAGTAGAAATATAAAGCAAAGCATAACTAAAAGGCAAAACACAACTCCAGGGTGAAAAATTCTCAAATCATTTATTCTGGTACCTCGGCGTTTCGCCTTCAAGGAATACAAGTGCATAAATATACCCCCATTTTATAGTCACCCAAAAGCAGTGTAATTAACACCATGATTAGTTAATTAATTACAACCAGTGTCTTCATAACAAAGTTAAAGTCATAGAACACAGTATTGCTTTTTATTTAAAATGTACCACAAACCAATATATGTATCACACTAATTTGATTATTCATTAGTAACACAAACATTTTTTACGTCTTTTCACATTTTAATATTTGTGTGACAATCCTAAACTTTCTACAAAGTTAAATTACTTTCTATGTTCATACCTCTAGGTTGAAGTGTTCTAAAATGTATTCTCAGTTTGCATTCTAGTTTATCAAGTTCATTTTTAAGTTTCCTCCATTGTTCATAAAGGGACGTGCTAGTACACTAAAAAATAAATCTTTACTACATCCCCCATGTACCGACATAAAATGTTCTGCTACTGGACTTAAATTATTTTTTTTTCTAATGTCCCCTAGGTGCTCCATGATTCTTACTTTAACTTTCCTTTTTATTTGACCCATGTACAACTTCACTCTCTCACAACCACAACCTATAATATATACAACCTCTTGTGAATTGCAATGGAAAGCTTCCCTGGCCTTATAGAGTTTACCATTAATACTAAACCCATCAAGATTTTTTGCCCTCTTACAGATACTGCAGTTTCCACATGCACGCATGCCTACTCTACACATAGTCATTACCCTTTCACCATCTCCACTTAGTATTTCTTTCAAATTCCCAGACCTACTGTATGAAAAAGTTACATACTCAGCAAAAAGATGTCCCACACTAGGGTCCTCTCTTACAGTATACCAAAATTGCCTAATAATATGTTCAACCCTACATGAAAAAGGGGAACATTTTGTAACAAAAAATATTTTATTTTCCTCATTTAACTCCGGAACTTCATTTTGTTTCAGTTGTCTTTCTCTTACTTTTTTTCATTTCTCTGACTCTTAAAATAGTGTACTCAGCATCCTTTAAAAGGCTTGTAGGGTATCCCCTACACTTTAATCTCTCAATAGCCTTCCCTAAAAATGCCTTTTCCAAACTCTCTTCAGATGTATTAAAATAGATTATTTTCAGTTCTCCCAAGGGTAAAGCCTTGATTAAGTGAGGGGGATGCAAGCTTTCTGCATGTAGAAAATGGTTAACTGCAGTAAGTTTTCTATGTGGTTTAAATTCAATTCTGTTTTCCCTTCTCACATAAAGTGCCACATCCAAATAAGTAATGTTAGTAGAACTAATATGGTGGGTAAACTTTAAGCCATGTTCTGTGTTGTTCAAATCTTCCATAAATTCACAAAATTTCTCTTGCTCACCTTTGCAAACAAAAATTAAATCATCTATGAATCTGCCATAATAGATCACATTCTCAATAAAGAACCTATTTTGATAGACAAATTCATTTTCAAAGTTACCCATATAGACAATTGCATATGAGAGGGGCAAAAGCCATCCCCATTGTTGTGCCTTTTTTCTGAAGAAAGAATTGCTTTTCCAATCTAAAATAGTTATGCATCAAACAAAATTCCAATAATACAAGGGGGAATGAAGAGCGGGGACCCACCCCCATCATTCTTCCCATTGCTTCTAAAGTCTCCCTAGTTTCAATGTTTGTATACAGTGATTTTACATCCACCTTGGCACAATAAAAATCACTCTGCCAACTGATCTTTAATTTCACACAGAAATCCCCTGTATTTTTTATATGGGAGGGTACTTTCTTTAAATACTTCTTCAAATGAAAATCCAAATATTTTCCAGTATTTTCTAAATATGATCCTAACATAGAAACAATTGGTCTTCCTGGGGGGCATTTAAATTTTTGTGTATCTTAGGTAAAGCATACAATCTTGGATCCCTGGGTTCCCTATTAAACTATTTCTTAATGTCCTTTTGGTTCAGGAATCCTATTCATTCCCCTTTCCAAAATTTCCAAAAGCTCCCAATTAAATTTAGGTAAAGGATTAGTATTCAACTCAACATACTCATTTGTAACCATGATTACATCTTTTACCATCCTATCATAATCCTTTCTATCCATTATAACCAAGTTGCTCCCCTTAGCCGCTTGTCCAAACACATATCTATCTAGTTTCAAGCATACTTCTTGTAATACATCACATTCCTTTTTTGATAAATTGAAGTTCCTTTTCTCTTTCAAAAATGCATCAAGCTCATGTTCTCTTTGACTACAAATAATATGTGCATACATTTTAATACTAATGGATGTCTTTGCTGGCATAAACTTGCTCCTATTAGCAAAATGTGGACCATACAGATGCCCATAGCCTATCTCAAATTCACCATTCAACAATGCATCCACTTCAGACTCATTTTCAAGTTCACCCCCTTCCTTGACAGGTTCATTAAATTCAGCAAAAGCTTCAATGTCATAAGTGATTAAATTTAATAGTTCTTCATCATTTGCTAAGTCCCCTTCTCGATCCCAAAAAGCAGCTCCAACACTTTCATATTTTTTTACGCTAAAAAATACTTTCAAATATAATTTATGACAGAAGCATTTAGCATCAATAATAACATCTGCCAAACGTGGGAATCCTGAGGTTACAAACTTTGGGCCTAGTTATAAAACTTTCACCAAGTCCGAAGTCAACACCAAACTTGTAAAATCACTATCCTCAGGTCTTCCCGTACTTCACTGATCTCTTCAGTAAGCCTAACAGGCATTTTGTTACTAATGTCCTGAACTTGAGTTCGATTACAAAAGGAGGCTTTCTCTGGCACACTCATAGGCACAGCCTTTTCTAATACATTGCTGTCTGCAAGTGCATTAGTTTCCATATTTTGTGACATAGTTTTCTGATCACATACCAACCTTTGTACAACAGTATTAACCACTCTAATTTCGTTTTTACTACATTCACCTTGAAGTTCAGCAGTAATAGAAGAACTTGGTTTATGTTTCCGCATTTAATCTGGTTTTTACCTTAGGGAGTACTGACATTTTTTTTCTTTTCTTATGCTGCGTTATTTACTCATGCTTTTTTTTTCTCCAATCCTTTTTTGAAAAGTCTTCTAGCATGGGCAGGGGGTGGAACTCTGTCTGCAAACTAAACAGATAAATAAATATGTGATGACTATGTAGAATCTAAAATTTTCATTTATGTGGTAACCCAAAATTTGCATTACACTGTCATGTCAGTGTCAAGGATTTGCTTTTATATTCTGAAGATCTCTTTTTGTTCTTAATACAGAAGTGGACCTTGCTACAGTTCTGAATAGAATTTTTTACATATATATAAATTATGACCTGCTGCGATAAACTGAATTTCAGATAATGTCTCATCAGAAAGATGATATACTCAGGGGTGCAACGTCCTCTTATACTGTACTGCAGTGTCAGAAATGGAAGATGAATTCAGTCATCACAGTGGACAACTGGATCAAAAATCCTCCAGCATTCACTACTATATAATGCTAACCGTATTATAAACATATAAACATTACTCACAAAACATAATGGGAAAAGAGCATTTGAGTACATTTGTTAAGAGTTATATTCATGTGGAGTCTGCATGTCTTCCCTGTGTTTATGTGGGTTTCCTCTGGGTGCTTTGTTTTTTTCCCACATTCCAAAGACATGCATCTGTAGCATTTCTGCCTGGGACTCCACTGAAAATAGGCTCTGTCCTAGTCAGACTTTCCCGGTCAACAAATGTTAAATAAAGAAACAAAATAAAGTTATAAAGATTTCACAATGCTTCTTTTTTTATTTTTCAAAACAAGAAAAAAAGTAGTTTGTGTAGTCAATACCAGTGAAAAATACCATGAGACAATATATATGTAGTGCATGGAGCATGCTGGTTATATTCTGATATCTGGAAAAAGACAAAGCAGTTAAGCAACAGTATTGTGTGAGACCAATCTTAACAAATGTTAAGTGCACCCTGCTTAACTTGCTAAGGTCTAGTCTTATGCTAGACAGTCAGATCTGCCAATACTGATCAGCGAAATGCAGAGGCAGAATAAAAAAAAAAAGATTTGTTTCTGCCTGCTTTCCATACAGATAAGGTGTCCCTTCCTCTTATAAACGTAGAAAGTGGCTAGAATAACAGGATGTGAGTTTGCCTACATTTTTAGAATAATACAAAGACTGAAACTGAAATGTATAGAATTATTTAGTGACTTCAGTCTTCAGAGATTTGCCAAATGAACAAAGATATTTTGAGGAACAAACCAAACATATGAGACCAGATGGACAGCATGTGAAAATCTGACCATTTGCAAGGCATGGCAAGGTGAGTGCAAACATAAAGGTAATGTGCTCCACTTGTCTTTCTGAGAGCCCTCAGTAAGTGCTTTACAGCTTTGAAAGCTGACAAAACTTGTAGTTTTTTTCCCCTGTAACTAGTAGTATATGAAACAAATAAAGCTCCATGCACTACAAATAATTATGAGTGGGTTTATGATCATCACCTTTAATTGTGTGGTCTCGAAATTGATGCCAAGATAAACCTCTTCAGCTTTGCTCTTGAGGCAAATTTCTAGGCATCCATGTCTTCAACATATAATAAGTAGGTTAGGTTCGGCATCATGGTCATAATCCTCTATATCTTTTATTTTTGTCCTATAATTGTCCACCTGACCTAAAATAAAATGGAAGAGTGTGCTGAATATTGCCTTTCTCTTTTAAACTGTACATTAACTGAAATGCTTCTGGGATTATTAAATAGAGAAACCGAAATGCTGTCAAATCTGGGATTTATTGGGTTGTCTGGTCATGACATCAATGGTCATAAAAATATTTTATTCTATGGCTGTCATCAGAGTGCAGACAGAGGGCAAAATTGTGACAGTATTTGATGTCTAGCATGGAAATTTATTCTAGAATCTCAACTGTATGCCCTTACATAAATGTCTTCTTTTTGTATCCCAGCCAAGAACTTTAACTTTAAGTTTTGAAGCATGATTGATCATAATGCCTTGTATAGATAACTTGAAGATATATTTGCTCAACATTACAAAAAGTTTAATTTAACAGCATTCTTAACACTTTGGTACATAAAGCATGTGCTAATAATAAAAACTGAATGAATAGCTTTCACTGCATTTTCCTAGGAAGAAAAATATATTGATGTCTAATAAAATAGTTTACTAGATTGGGAGAGTAAATAGTACAGGAGTGTGAAACAGAAATGCATTTAAGAGATAAATGGAAGAAAATTAGTCTGCTCAGTATATGAAAGTGCAGATTACGCTAACAGTAGTGTTTCATAACTGCAGTAAAACAACTTTTTTTTTACTAACTAGTACAGTAATAATGTATGATTATTGTCAAGTAAATGTTGATACTAGAGAAAAGTAAGCAGTGTTCAGTACTGTCCTATTACAGGCAAGACACAATATTCCCTTCATGCATTTATATAATGCTCTCTACAGTACAAAGTACTTGATAGGAATTAAACCGGCAGTGTGTCAGGTGAGCAAATGTGTATAACCTAATAATGCACAGCTCAGGTAAACAGAATGTCAAATACTGCACAGGAGAGTTTGCTTCATTTTATGAAAACAAAATGGATTTTGAATTACATCTTCTTTTTGCATTTTGCATTAAGGCTATCACAAAGCATAGTCTGCTCATAATGATTTAGGAATTTAATATATAAATCTCATCCTCACTGCAAGTTATGTACATTTTACTTTTTTTTTTTTTTGCTAGTTGATGAAAAGTTCTAAGCACTGAACTGTTAATTAGTTACTAAGTTCTATAAAATGCTACAGAGAAAATGAAACAGACTCCAGTACATTCGTAATACTATAAAACTGACGCATGTTCTAGAACACACTCGGGTACTAGTTAGATAGAAATTAACACATGTGTTATAAGTACTCACACATCATCATGGTTAGCAATAACCTTTGGCACTGCAAGAAACCAGAACATAGTGAATAAAAGCTGCAAGAGAATTATTTATGAGATATACTAACAAACCTGAAAAATGGAAACTAAATCAGAAGTAAATACAATATCGTATTTGACAATACTAAAAGTGAATGCATTTTACAGAAGCACACAGTCTCACAAGGGTGAGACAGAATAATGTCAGCAATATGATATCTGAAAAAAAAGCAGAGAGATGGAGGCAGTGGATAGGATATTTATTTATCTTTACTTGAAAGGTTTGACTGGAGTCGATCCCACTTTCATCAGCGGTTTGGGGAGAAAAGCTCAGAGACATATCTCCCAACCATCTCAGGTTTTGAAGAATGTCCATACATTTGCCTTTGGTCTGCTCCTCATACATTTTGTGGCTTTCTGTTAAATCAGTTAGAGTTTGAATTACTTCAGGTGCAACTGACTGTAGGTAAGACCTTCAGGTCATTGACAGCTATAGGACCCTCTCCTTGAATCAGGACATCCACTCAACCTACTTAGATCTATTTAAGTCAATCAAAATACAACCAAGCACCCTGGTTTTGGGTGGCTTTAATTACCCATCCATTGACTGGATAAAATATATGTGCTCTTACTCACTTGCTCAAATTTTCCTGGACTTCCTTAACTCCAGTGCCCTGGACCAGCTGGTTGAGACACTCTCAAGGGGTTCAAACATCCTGGATCTGGTGCTGACCAACATGGGGGATTGCTGCATCATCCTCAGTATGTGGCCATACCTGGTGAGATCTGACCACAAATTGTTCTCGCTAGAAGTAACTATATCACAAGACCCCGCTTAACAACAACTAGACTAAAAAACATCTCTAAGGCTAATTACAACCTCTGACATGACAGCATAAATAGCTTCATAGCCCTCCCTCCACTGATGGAACAGATACGTCTGTTGAGTTATACACCAATGTTTTATATGAGCACCTGTACAACTGTATTGACTTTGCCAAACCTGAAAGAAACAAAGCAAGATCTTCAAGGAAAAACAATCCTGCCTGGTGGACAACTGCCATTAAGAGGCTACACAATAGGAGAAAGAAATTGCTGTCTAAGAGTAGGAAGGAATGGTCTCGAAATGGGACGCACTCTTTCTTAAACTTAAACAAGCAAAAACGACTACAAGTGAAGTCCTCCAAAGCTAACTATGAATTTGAATTAACTTCTCAAACTAAGGATAACCACAAGATGTTCTTTAGTTACATCTGTAACCTCAAAGGTAAGGCCTAGATTTCGCAGAACTCATAGTTAATGATACTGCATATACAGAACCTGTGGATATAGCAAGCCTACTGTCCAAAAGGTTCAGTGAAAACTTCAGTCCGCTGTCGCCACCACACATACCTCAAAGCATAACACCCATCCCTCACTTAGTGTCTCTGAGGAGCAGGTCTTAAATTCCCTCCCCAAGGCCAAAACAGAGTTTCTATCAGACTAGACTTCATCCCGGGCTGTGTTCTACATGGGTTAAAACAGGAATTAGCATCACCATTGGGCATGCTTTTAAATCACAGCCTAAGCACTGGCTTTGTTCCACTGAAATGGAAAATGGCTACAGTCATCCCTTTTTACAAAGGTGGTGCAACCATGGACCCCTGGGAAATATAGGCACATTAGCCTGACCAGCCTTATCTGCAAGGCCTTGGAATGAATCATCATGGACCTTATTAAAGATACAGGAAATCTCTAAGCACTCGACTCCACCAGTTTGGCTTTATCAAGAGGAGATTGTGCCTGTTAAACTTGATGGACTTCTTCGAAACAGTCACCAAAGCCCTAGACAAGGGTAAATCTGTGCATGTTGCCCAGCCAGTTTTAGCCACGGCCCTTGACACAATCTTCCACTAAGGCATCATTGATAAACTCACCCAGATGGGTATCAACCCATATATTATCAGGCGAGTTGAAAACTGGCTCACTGATAGAGCTAGTTGAGTCAAATTAGGGGACTCCACCTCCTCCAGCAGACCAATAGCCAGTTTAGATCCACAGGGATCACTTCTGGGGCCCCTACTGTTCAGAATCTACTTCTCCAAAGTACAGGCTAAAACTAAAGGAATGTGGTGGACAATGTTTGCTGATGAAAAAATGTCCTAACAAAGAGGACTCTAGCCCTTAAACATTTGTCCTATATGGTCAGATTCAAACAACTCCAACTATTCTGTCTCATATCACCTACTTAGAGGGGATCTCTGCTTAACTTACAAAGCCATGTCTGACCCAGCTCTATTAAAAATGCTACATCTAAAGAAATCCCAATCCTTCCGCACCACATGCTCCAGAGACCTCAACCTCATGACCACAATCAACAGAACATGATGGAGGGACAGGTTCAAAATTCAGAGACTGCCCATGCTATGGAACAGACTTTCCATACATGTCCAGCAGAGCACCTCACTGTCTCTCTTCAAGAGAAATCTTGATGAGTGGATGGGAAATAGAAAATTCACCCCAGGGATCACTCCAGTGTCTCTACCCGACAGCGAGGCACTGGGAACTAAGGTTGGGCGGCATGATGCCAAAGTAATCCTATGGGCTAGGCTTGTAAAGGCTCCAGTGCCATTAACCTAGTACACACCTATGAACCTGTGAACCTATGACTGCAAACTGGGGGTCACCATTGAAACCATTAGTGATTTCAACATCCTGCAAGAAAGTCTTATGCATAATACTAATGACTGGTGCCAAACTCATAGTCTTAAACTTAATGCAAAAACATGAATTATCATCCATTTTGGTAAGGGTGATGTTCCTGCAAACTACCACATCAATACCAGCAGTACCCTAAGTACATAATCAGTGGTGAGATATCTGGGCACACGGGTCGACAGCAACATTAACTTCAATCACCATGTTTCCACAGTGGTAAGAAGGGCATTTTATATTGCTCATCTCATAAGTAAGAGCATTTCCTTGAGAAAAAAGAGGTTATAACTCTCTGTACTCTTCCCTCATTGGGCCAATAATAGAGTTCAATATTATTTATTTATTTATTTATATTTGTTGACCAGGAGTGTCCGACTGGATGTAGGTCCATTTTCAGCGGAGGACCGGGGAGAAAAGCTCCACAGTTAAAATAAACAGACAGTAGTTACACTGGATTACATAGCGATTAACAATTTACATAGCAATTACTTACAACATATTTACAGATGAAGAACATAGTCATCAGTAGACAACTAGAATCGTTACCTGTGAAGTACATAACAGACATTAACAAATGTTACAATAAGAAGTTCCTGCTGTATAATAAGTACTAGGCTTATGAGCATCTGAGCTTGCTATAATCAAGGTAGTTAGTGGAGTGGAAAGAAAGGTAGTGGTTGGATAGGGTGGGTGATATTAGAGTGGGAGTACTTCCTTTGGTATGTTCCTTTCCAAACACCTGCAGCAATTGGAGAGACCACAAAGGTTCCTTACAAAGAAAAGTCAGGGTCTTCAAGATCTGTCTAAGGCAGACAGACTGAAATCATTGTCACTTTATTCAGTAACATACAGACTGCTCAGAGGTGATTTGTGCCTTGCATATAGAGCAATCTCCAATACAGCTTTAATGGAAATGCTGCACGTGTTGTTTGGCTTTTCCCAGTTAGGGGTTGCCACAGCAGAACTCCGGTCCGCTAATGATTGGCAGTAGATTTTTATGGTGCCGACTTGCAAGCCCAACGCCCAACCTTCAGCGAAGGCACGCCCATTCACACATGTCTTTTGGAGGCCACTTGACCATGGGGAGAATATGCAGACTCCACACAGAAGGCACTTCAGATGAGAATCGAATAGGAGAACCTCTTGTTTTGAGGTAACAATGCTACTGCTGTACCACCATGGCTTAATGGAAATGCTGCATATACACAAGTCAAATGGCACATGGGTCACTCACTCACAGGACCTTAACCTGGTATGTGACATCAACAGAACTTGCTGGAGAGACAGATCTGTCTCAGAGAGATTGCCCCACCTTTGTAACAAGCTTCAAATTCATGTTAAACAAAGCTCCTCATTTGACCTATTTAAGTGTAATTTGGATGACTGGATGGGTAACCGGAAATTCACACCATGGGCTCCATCTGTGGTCCTCTTGGACAGAAGAAAATAGGTACCAATTTAGTGTCTGCTTGAATCAGACACCATGGGGAACATGGCTTGAACTTGGCTAGGCTTGTAAGGGCCCTGGGGCTATTAGCCTAGTAACTTCCCATGATCCTATGATCCTAAAGTCATTAAATAATCATGAGAACCAACAACTCAAATACCTCCATGCAGATGTCAGAGCAATAACCACAACAGTCTTCTAACTGGTGAACCAAAAAACAGCCAAGAACTTTTTCAAATGAAGACAGATTTTACTTTTCCAGCACAAATTAGAGAGCCGCAAAAAGTGCCAGCTGTATACTAAGTGGTCTTACTTACCAAAAAAACCCTTTCTAGAACAGGTTTAGCAAACTCTGAGAAGAAACAGTGGATCCATAAGTAGAAATGCTGCAATGGCTGACAAACACATCTTGCTAATGGTGTATAACAAGCCAGAAGATAGTAACTCACACAAATATACAAGATTCAGTTGTAGAAACCATGGTGGTGCAGCAGTTAGCGTTGCCCTCTCACAGCAAGAGGTGCTCTGGTTCAATCCTTTACTGGGGTGCCTCCTGAGCGGAGTCTGCATGTCCTCCCTGTGGTCGTGTGGGTTTCCTCCGAGTGCTCTGGTTTCCTCCCACATCCCAAAGACATGCTGTAGGTGGACTGGATACTCTAATTTGGCCCTAGGCATGAGTGTGTGCATGTGTGTGCCTTCTGTGGAAGGCTGGCAACTCGACACCATAAAACTCCACTGCCAGTCATGACTGGACAGGTGATCTGCTGTGGCAACCCCTAATCAGGAAAAGCCAAAAGAAGAAGAAGTGGTATAAAATCCCTGAATTGGCTCTCGTAATTATCGTGACACCGACCAGTAAATCCTTCCCAATTGATAACCAAAGATTTACTAGTAGGAGGGTTTACTCCTCCTTCACTTCCTGCTTCCTCCTTTACTTCCTGCTTTATGTTCTCAGAAACAACGTGCCTATAAGATACCAAGGTAGAATTATCTCGGCTGTAAACATTTCATACTGGAGCATATCAAACTTCTTTAGTCTTGTTTGACTAGATCAAGTCTGTGAGGAATGAAGTAATTGCCCTCAGCTAATTCCATAAGAATGGAGAACCACTGCTGCCTGGGCCAAAAGGGTGTCAGCACAATGATATTTGGAGAGTCCTTCTGAATATTTTAAAATGGTCCTGTATATCAGTGGAATGGGTAAAAATGTATACAGAAACATTCCCATCCAAGGAAGTGAACATGCTCCGTTCTCCAGGCCTACCTGTAAGGAGTCCTGGTACAAAATCTGTCTAGTAATTTGTTTTGAAAGGAGACAATCACATCTGTTTGAGTTATTCCACACATCTGGTTCAATTCCTAGAAGGCACTTCTCGTTTAATTTACATTCATGCAAGTGTGTTCTAGACCTACACAGCCTTTTTAATACTAAATTTTGCTTTGACAGGATGTAGGAAGCTTGGATGGTTAAACAATGCTTCAGTGTTACCTCGCAAACCACCATAGCCAGCCTGCCTATAGGGTATGATCTGGTGTTCCCCTGTTCATTTATGTACCATAGTACTGTGGTGTTATCTGTATCCACCTGCAAAGGTCCTGGGGATCACAGATGATTAAGAGATTCTAAAGTGTAGATCACAAGTAACATTTCTTTGACACTTAGGTGATCTGGCTTAACTAATTTGTTCCAAGGACCCTTCTCCTTTTACCTTCATTGAAACAGTTCCCCCCACCCCCCAAGCAAGATATGAAGCATCTTTTATGATATATTGAGATGAAGTTGTAAGAAAGAATGGGATATCTGGATTCAGGAAGAAACAAAAAACATACTTCTTTCTGGTGACTGTTACTGAGGATGTTTTCTGTTCTAAGTACTTAATCATAAATTCCCCACATTTGTTCTTTCATAATGAAAGTAGGTCTTTTGAAAACCAATTCTTTTGATTGGAAAAATGAAGGAAGTTGTGTTTAAGTTTTGTTAGATGACAGTAACGGGTCAGGTATTGTTCTACAATATATATTTTTAAGGCACATTTAACCCTCATTCCATTAATGAGGCAGTGTTCTCAGCAGCATGTTTCAGAATTATCCTGTGTAACTTAGCCAGGAAGTTCAGTTGTAGAATAATGCCCATACTTTCATTGCAATCCACCATATGAAAACACAGTACAGAGACTCATCATATTTTGAAATCAGTGCAGGGGATTGAGTGGCCACGGTGCTGCAGCAGGTAGCGTTGTCACTTCACATCAAGAGGCTCTTCGGTTTGATTCTCAGCTGGGGTGCCTTGTGTGTGGATTCCACATGCCCTCCTTGTTGCCATGTGGGTGTTCTCTGAGTACTCTGGTTTCCTCCCACATTCCAAAGACATGCAGTACGTGGATTGGATACTATAATTTGGCCATAGGTGAGTGTTTGTGTGTGTGTGTGTGTGTGTGTGTGTGTGTGTGTGTGTCTGTGTGTCTGTGTCTGTGTCTGTCTGTGTGTGAGTGAGTGGTGCGAATGAACTACCATGGCAGTGCTAGCCACCTAGTGGTGTAAATCTTTGCTTGAGATGATTGTCACTGCAGAACTGACACCCCAACTCCATGTGTAAAATGGGAAAAGGGGTTGAGGATGAATGGATAGATGTTACAGGGGGTGCACTAAAAGTGTCCATTTCTCAGAAGAGAAGTGCTCAAATGCTAATATTTATTCCTATAATGACGATCCCAAAAAGAGACTATGTGTATGTGAAGGATCCACTGCAAAATGTTAATTTTAAAATGGTTGAATGCAAATGCATTTAACTCAAATGATGAAGAAAAAGCAAATTAAACCCACCAAGTAAAACTCAACTAACTTTTTTTTGGGGGGGCAGGAAGGCAAGCTCTGTTGTATTTCTTATGTGGGTGACAATTTTCTCATGTTCCCCTTTCCTAAATGTTTTTTATAACCTCAATCATGGTTAGACATACAGAAACCTTGCAAGGTTGAAAACTGCAGCTACACAAACTGTTATTTCTTACCAAGTTAATTTATACAGAAAATGTAGAGAGGAATGAAAAATCTGAAAAAGGTGAATGGGCAGAGAAGTGTCAACAGCATGCAAGAACACTTTGCATGGATACTTACCATAAGAGCAGATCTTTGCGGAGAGTTCACTGTAACATTAAATTACCATAACCTAATCCCCCCACAATAGGGCACACAGTTTTGCTTATATCCATTTGAACTGATTGCATTGAGTACAAAGGGCCAACTGAGACTTGAAGAAATGAGACTTCTTACTATGCTGGCTGTATAAGGGTAGCTCATGGCCTAATGAAGAAACATTCTAATATTGGTGTGACTGATTTTTCCTATTTATATACATAAGAAGGACAACTGAAAAAAAATGTCATAGAAAAAAGGGAAACAAATGTGAATAATTCCAAAACATGGCTTACTGTTACATATCCCTATGTACAGCTACATTCTCTATGTTCGAAGTACTAAAGAACAATAAAACAAAGGTGATAGAGTGTGACAGATAGACAGACAGATAGATAGATAGACAGATAGACAGACAGATAGATAAATAGACAGATAGATATACAGATAGATATACAGATAGACAGATAGATAGGCAGAGAGACAGACAGACAGATAGATATATAGATAGATAGATAGACAGATAGAGAGACAGACAGACAGATAGATAGATAGATAGATAGATAGATAGATAGATAGATAGATGCATAGATAGACAGACAGATAGTTAGACAGACAGATAGACAGACAGCTAGATAAATAGACAGATATATAGACAGCTAGACAGACAGATAGACAGTCTGATAGATAGTTAGATAGATAGACATAGACAGATCGACAGACAGATAGATAGACAGACAGATAGATAAATAGATATACAGATAGATAGACATATAGATAGATAGACAGACAGATAGATAGACAGACAGATAGATACAGATATATCAATATATACATTAAGGAGAAAATAATGAGAGCTATAACAAGACTTCATGAGCTTTAAGTACCTGACAGGAAAAAAGTTTAGACCACCTTTTTACAAATTTGATTTTACTTTGAATCTAACATTCTTGCCTGCTCTAGGTAGAATGCACAGTAGTTTATAATTTGTGTCACCCCCCCCCCCCTATAAATGAATGACTACACTTCAAAAAGTACTTTGCCTTTAATGATGCATTGCATATGATATTTGGACAATGCTTTATTTATTTATTTGTTTCTTTGTTTCTTTTTGTTAACCAGAATAGATCACTATTGACAAATTATAGCTTATGGAGGAATATACAAGGAAAATATTCAAAGGTGTATGGCAGAAATGGATTTAAGACATTCGCCAGGTTATTCCATCATTATTTTATAAGTTGGAAACTGGAGGTTCACATGATGCACGTGACATCTGTGTGAAATACGAGGGACAAATGATTAAAAAAGAATTAAAACACAAAAATGAGTGAGCAAGGAGCAGTGTAAGGTGCTAACATGAGTGAGGTCAAAAGGTCAACTATCACAGCATCAGCTCATCATGATGAATAAGAATAAAGTAACAATTAGATGCTGGAGTATAAAAGTCAAGGTTCCAGTATGGTAAGGTGAACAACAATATCAGTGCACTAAAGAATTACATATACTGGAGGAATTATCAAGGTACAGTAAATACTGGATTACACTGATTAAAACTTTAATAACTTCAGTCTGTAAGAACATGATACATTAATATGAAAGACAATTTGATGAAACAGAGGTTAAAAGAAATTGTTAATATTGCCTCTTCATATGACTCTTTTGTATTTATGCTGGAGAGCAAATCAGACTTTAAGAATGTGTCTGGTTGCTTTTTGGTACTAAGTTATGAAGCTCTGACTGTGCCCAATATGATTTGAATAATGGCCCAGGCTCCAAAGGAGTTGATGACAAGAGACTGGAGTGAATGGATGGATGGATAAAGTCCAACCCTTCAAAATACAAGCACCTAATGAAGTGTGCAGTGTACAGCATGCAACATATGGGATACATACTTGGATCTGACAAGCTGCGAACACGCAGTAGCATTAAAAGTGGCACATGCAGGAACATGCATGCTTTGAGAGGGAGACAATGTAGGCCATCACACGAGTGAATGTGTCAATCAGCTGCCAAAGGTCAGTTTACGGTCACGAAAATAGGAAAAATTCTTCAGGGTTGTCTTCTTGATGGCTATGTCATGGCCAGTTCTCACCCGTGATATGTAATATCAAGGGTAGACAGCTGGTAGCCAGAGCGGATAGACACAGAATTGAAACAAAGTATGGAAATATATCCTTTTCAGGACACAGTTATAGACATGATGTGATAGGTGCACTGAACAGAAAATTCTGGTCTGACTGTTTTACAGACAACATGATACTACTGTGTGCACAAAGAGGAATGTATAATCAATGAACATCTGTTTCTACAGCAATACAATTCATATTTGAATTTTGCCAAGTAACTGCTATATAGATTCACCAGATAATATATGGAAATCATTATAACCACCTTACATTATCAGTCCAAACATCAACAATTCCCTTATCATCTTCAGAGCAGGTATAATACATGGCATTTTTGAAGAAAGGCAAAGCTAACATCAAATGTCTACAGTAAATGATTCAGAACAGAAATTTGTAACCCTTCAGTTCAGAACTGCAGCCTAGACTTATGTTGCACAATAATAAAAGTCTAGACATATGACCTGTGCCTTCACTGTAGCCAAAGGATTATGAAAACGACTCACAGACATAACAGGACAGTAAAAGGGGAAGATATATTGTTGAAGTATCATGTTAAATCCTCATAAAAGAGGTTTCTTATAGAATGAAAAAGGAACTCTGAATACACCTCTTGAACCATTTTAAAAGAACACAGTGCATGCATAACTGTTTGGGACTCTAATAATCACACCTGACTTCTACAGCCCTGATGAGAAAACAATTGCTTAAACATATGAGTACTATCTGAATGATCTAGTAAATCTACAAAATGAACTCTAATTGATTACAAGGCAATGGAGAATAGGGCACACATCTACGGCACACTGCTTTGCACCCTAATGCCAGCAACAAATAACAACATTGCAACTGTACAAAATTATTCCTTGTTTAAATGGCATTTTTGCAGGGGAGGTAGGGAAATCCCTCCATGTTTGCATCCCTATATATGTTACCTCCAGGACTGCATAACAGTAAAAAAGGGGAGAACTGCCTATCACCGCTGAATCACTCCACAGCACACAATAAGATCAGATGAATCCTCAGTCTTGGACAACTGAAGAAACACTTCAGTCAGTTGTACAATCAAGATCAAGTGAATGTACCTCATATGTGAAAAAAAAATCTAAATATGATGTAAAAGGGTTAAAGATAATCATAATGTTCATGCATATTATAAAAATACATTATTAAAAGCACTCAATAAAGCAGTATGCAAATATAAAACCTAGAAAACAGTCTCTCATTTAATTTCAAGCAAATGGTTAAAACTGTAATATGAATAATGATCAGTCCTCATCTAGTGGTTAGTTATGGGCATGTCACAAAAAAAGCTAATTTGTGCCTGACCATTTGTTTCATAACACTTCATTTAAACAATGAAAAAATCTTCCAAGCTAATAATTCATCTTTTTTTTTTCTTCCTGACCCTCCTCGCTGCTGCTGAGTTGCTTGGCTGCTGTGACGGTTGTATCCCTCTAATTTCACTATTAGTGTTCCCACCCCACAGAATACCCTTGGACTGGTCAGACATTTTGCCTGGGTTGTATCCCTCTAATTTCACTATTAGGGTGTTTCCACAGAATACCCTTGGACTCCAGTCAGGACATTTCTTTCTCACCACCCCCTCCTACACCCAAAAAAAACTATCCCTCCCGCTGTCTGTGTCTTTTGCCTGGCCCCTCTAACTCTCCTCTAATTATGTTATTAGGGTGTTCCCCTTTGGATACCTTTCGGACATTGACCACCAGAAAAAGAGACTATCCCTCCTCGACCCCTGTGTCTTTTGCCTGGTTGTATCCCTCTACTCACACTATTAGTGTTCCACAGAATAGAATACCTTGTCTTCTTCTTGTACCTTCCTCACCCACCCCACCACAAAAAGAATATATCCAGTCCCCTGTGTTCCTCCCTGTGTCTGTGTCTTTGTTCAGGTTGTATCCCTCTTCACTCACCCTTGGTTCTCCCCCCACAGGAATACCTCTCTACCACCAGAAAAAGAGACTATCCCCCCATGACCCTGTGTGTGTGCCTTTTTGTTGTATCCCTCTAATTTCACTATTAGGGTGTTCCCCACAGAATACTCCTTTGACTTCAGGACATCTTCTACTTCTTCTTCCACCTACCACCCAGAGAAAAGAGAAAATGTGTCCCTAGCTATGCTATATTCCTTTAACTAAAATGTTCCTGCTAAACTTTCAGACTCTCCCCCTCTAGTACAGCTCACGCCTGGCTGCTCCCTGTTTGCTTACTGCTTACTACGTATGCTTTATTACCTTTAGATATTACTCTGTTCACATCCTACCCACAGCCTCAGCCAGATCTCGCACCCTCTTCCTTTCGGTCTGCCACCTGCCTCCCTGCTATCTTCCTCCCCTTCTTTCTTCAGCCAGGTTTCTTCACTCCCTCCCTTTTCTATACCTACCCCCCCCTATCCTACTCCTCTCCCTCTCCTAAGGACCTGCCCTCCTCGCTGCTGCTGAGTCTGCTGGGCTGTGTGCTGCAGCGCACTCCAGTTTTTCAGGTGTGTTTGTACATTTTTCTAGTCGTGTGTTTAACTGTAATCCAAACGCGAATGTTCAGCAGCTAAGGTGGTGCACTAATTTACAGCTCCACCCTAAAGCTCTCCTTCCTCCATCAACTATAACTACAAACATACTATCCTTGGCCCACCTAAATATAGCAGTATCTGTAATAAACCATCTATTAAAGATATTGAATATAAATCTAACCTGAAGCTTACTCTTCTTGACCTTGCTCTTACCCAAAACAATAATGTAATAATCTGCTCTAGAGTTCAAATTAATACTACTAAATCAATAAACATAATTTGTGCTTATCTGCCTCCAGGAAATAATATCCCCACATTAGAACAACTTCTTGAACAACTCTCAAATTAGAAATCTTGTAACAATGCTAACCCTACTTCCCATTTAAACCTTTTTGGTTTCAAACAACTAATTGATAGTGCCACTAGAATAAATAAAACAAGCAAAAAGAAACCACCTTAGACTGGGTTCTTACAAACTCCCCCTCACAAAGCTACAAAACTGGCATCCTTCCTGATGACCTTCATAGAACACTATATTCAAAGCCATAGAATATTTCAACTCAGCATTCATTAGAATAAAGACCAGAACAGCAAAGATCAGGCTTAAAAATAAATCTTGGAAGAAATGAAACCAAAAATGCTATTATTTCAGACAAAAGAACTACTATGTAGAACTTATTATCTCCACTAGCTAAAATCATGGATGGTCAACCATAAACTTCTCCTACACATACTAAACTCACTTGCCTTAAACTATTACTATTCTCACCTACCCACAAATCTCCTCAACTAAATTTTACTATGCATCCCAGTACAGAACTCACCACTGTAATAACTTAAAACAATTACAATGGTTAGAACAACAGTTATGATCTGCCGAAAGATACAAGTCACCACAACTATGTTCTAAAAAAAAAAAAAAAAATATGAATATATAGCTTAGGCTATTTGATCCAGCTGGACTAGCCTGGTCAACAAATGTAAAATAAAAATAAATAAAATAAATAAATAAACCCTTGCATTCTCACCATTCCTCTATCCTCCCTCTCATTCACACACATATATTCTGTCTTAGCCCTGCTGACCCTGCAGATCACAATGTCATCTGCAAACATCATAGTCCATGGGGCCTCCTGTCTGATCTCATCTGTCAACCTGTCCATCACCACTGCCACCATACCTACCCATCACTTCCTCATCCCTCTGTTCACTTCACCAACATGCCCATTTTTCTAAACACCTGGCCTTGATGCAAAATGTATAATTTATCAAATTTCTTGGTATTGAAACTGTCTATCCATTCAATACCTATAAATGCAAATCTGCCTCCATCTGGGCACATTTGTGTTTCACAAGTGCATTTTTCCCTAGAACATAAAACAATTGTGAAATAAGAGGAACAAAAACTGAATTACTCATTTGGATAGTATCAAACTAGCAAAAACTGCTTCTCCTTCCACTCAAAAATTATTTTATTAACTATGGTAGCAGTTTTAAAGCAGACCAAATATTGTCCCAGGCATGTTGCTCCATCTGCAATGGTATGTGAGCTTTATAACTGTAATGAAGGTAGCCTAGATCCAGGGACATATATATATATATATATATATATATATATATATATATATATATATATATATATATATTATTTTAACTATAGAAGAGATGATTCTGAATTAACTGTGAAATAAATCATGAAGTTCTCAACAAGCTTGTTGATAACATGATTTTTAATTAGATTACAGTGATAACATGAGTCCAAGTATTATACAAGTTAGAACATTTCCATTAAAAGTACAACCATCCATATTTCGGAGAAGCACCTTTTAATTTCCATAAAGGATTAACATTTCTAAACCATTTTGGCAACCATAGTAAAACATATGGAAAACATGTATTAATTAAATATGATAACCTTAATTAAGCATGTGGGCAACAAAAACCCTTTTCTAAATCTTCTACTGTCCTCCCAAATAAGTCCATGACAGAGCATATTATAAATGTGAGTAAGGTAATAAGCAGTGAATTTTGAAAAGGTTTTGGGGAGGGGGATTGGATGAAGAAAATCAAATAAAAAATTTCTTAACTTCATGACATTTCTGAAACAATAAAAGAAGCAGAAACTGACAAAACAATACAGTAGCAAAATGAAAAAAAAAAAAAACAGTTGAGAAGATTGTGCAAATTTAAAATATTGCAAAAGAATGGGGCAGTAAAAGAGAAAACAGGCGAAAAATGGCTGACAGATTCTGTAAAGAATGGATATCTTGCAATAACTAAATCTTAAGTAGTCAGGGAGTCTAAGCCGCTGCTTGACAGGAAACCTTACAACAATTTCCCTCTCCAGAAAAGTACTTAAATTTGACAGGAACACCAAACATTCTATCAAAAAGAATGTTTTGTTACATTTTGTTTTAAATGCTTATGACATTTAACTTCAAGCATGCATTTGTGATTTCTAATCAAAGTGGATCCTGAGATCTTTCCACTGTGGCTTAAGATTTCCTCAGAGTCTCTTTTGGTGTATATATAATCAACACACAGCAAATATCTTTAACATGATGCAACCCTGTTAATGATATTATTTGTGGAGATTTCATGTTCGAGGTGTATCACTGTTTTTTCTCCCACAGCTTGGCTTAGATGCAGTGGGAGTGAAGGACCATGGGATGTTTCTTTGGATTGTGTTTTTGAAGTACAGGAGTGGTTTAGCCATGCAGTTTCTAGTGCTACTTGTGCAGACAGGAAACACAATTTTTCATAACTGTGTTGTTTTCCTTTTGTCTATTGTTGTGTAATTGTGAAGTTTGTTTATATAAGTAAGGGAGAATATGGTGGTTCAGTGGGATTTACATAAATATTTCCTGTTTAAGTGGACTCACTTATTTAGGTAGTTAATGTCAGTCTTTAGGTTTCACAATTCTTTTTTAATTTGAGGGTTATGGATTAACTGTGTTGTGATTTTTCCTCTCAACACTTCACATCGGATACCTCAACCACATTTTAATCTGTAGCAAAAATTAAGTCACTTTCTATGTTAATGCTTTACCATTTCAGAGGGCAAGTATTAACTTTTAAGAATGATTAGATGAACAGGCAAAAGAGAGAAGAAAAGTGCTGGTGAACAGTTTTACTTATTTTCTTCATGGCATCCAATTGAACAAGGGTTAGGGTCCTGCTGAAAATAACTCTACCTACATGTGGTTTGGATACCGTCTTAGTTCAGACTTCTAAATGGGGCACTGATCATTTAATTATGATACAAAAACAAATAATATGGCAATATGATTTTTTGAATTAGTAGGAATCCAAACAAAAATGGAATGATTATTCTGTACCATGAAGAAGTCCCAGTACATTAAGAAATGACAGGTATTCCATAAGTGATTGGACCTAAGAATCATTTAAGGAAGGCAGTGTTTTTTTCATTGTCCACATGCCATGTAATTTCAAAAGCTTATCTCTGTAACCGAAGATAAGACAGATGAAAAGAAGAGGAGGAAATACAAATTCTGTGTCCATTAAGGGTAACTGTTTAGTAGGCATTATTGTATTCATATACATTTAATAAGGCTTTAAAATGAAATTCATCCTAATATGGGAACAACTTTACATTATCATACATAGGCTATCGAGCCAGAATCAGCATTACCTACTGACAGGTACACTAGGCATGTGAAAGGTCCAAACCATATCTCAGAAAATGAAATTATGTCTGGATCAGTACCACTGAAGCAAAATGGGCATATTAGCTTTGATAAAAAACTATTATTTAAATATGTGAGGAACAGCACTTGTATAAAGTAGTAGTAAATAATCTGAAGCAAAAAGCTGACATGAAATTAAAGAAAACCTTTATATTACCTCATGCCCAGAAAGAAGTAAGCTAGAGCACGTGGTTGAAAGTGTTAGCTTGAATATTATAAAGCAGCTAACCAGTTCTAATGATATTTAAAACATGTAACTATCAAAAAGTAGAATACGCAATAATTAATTACCATAATCAATAAATAGGAATGTTTATTAGCAAGCAGATTAGACTTAATTAGTGAGACTAAAAATAGTATTACCATCTAGTTAACAATAATAAAAAAGGGAAAAAAATAACAAAAGTATGCAATTCAAAGTCGGAGTAGCAATTTACCATTAATCTGATTACAATTCCAATTTGTTTGAATGCAGCAAACTGCCTTTCAATCAGAGCAACCAGTTTGACCAGAAAGAATTTCAGCTGCAGCTGAAAATATCAGATAATCATATGTTGAGCAGAATGCTATTTTTAAATTAATATTTCAGATTCACTGTGTTAAAACAGCTATGCTTAGCGTATACATTTATGCTTACATTTTCTTTCTTTTTTTACTAAGTGTACTAATTCATTACTATAAAAATGATGTCTATAGTAATAAAAACTTATGCGACCTGGCATTAATTTCTTCAAACTGTGATAATCATCCATTTTAATTCCATATATCCTATGTGCACTTATAGCCTTATTTAATTATTTGATAAGGTGGGCTGATTCACCCTTTAATTATGGGTAATCTGTGCTGCATGGTCATTCAGCTATAATAATCAAACTTTTTGCACATATCAAATACAATCTCAGTGTTTGTACAGCTTTAGGTAGGTCTATTGATAAGATGCAAATGCAAATCAGCTATACTGTCTGTATAAATTACTCAGTTGAAGTTATATCACATCACATATCATAGCAGTCACCTAGTTAAGTGTCTAACTACTTGTCATAGTTTATACATACTATAATATGCTTACCCAACACATTCCTTCTTAAGGATGCTGAAAGAAAAAGAAAAAAAAAACACAAATGTCTACTAGTACAAAAAAAGGTAAGGGTTTTTATAAACTCCAACAATTACCACAAAAACACTAATGTTGCTTATTCTAAAACTGTGACAAACCTTCACAGTTCCTCTGCCAGTTGTATTGCCATGCTTTTTCAGCCTCATAACTTTTAAAAGCTGCAAAATATATCCTGTTTAGAAATTCACATTCAAAGTACCACAACCTCCCCCAGATCACTAGTTAAAAATGCAGCAGCAGGTGTTCAATTCCCAGCATGGTACCATGGCTTTCATGCATTGCAAAGTCCTACAACCAGGCTGATGATATTCTGTTTACTCTTTTACCCTTCACAATATTAGCGCTGGTAACAAAACACTCTCATTTTATGGCACAGCCTTCAGTTTCGATGAGATTAATCTTTTTTCTCTCCAAGGCAAATAAATGGATATGACAAATTTGAGAATATCTCTATGTTCATAAAGATGAAAATGAACTCTGACGCATATTCTCTTCTTAAATCATTGAGTAATACCAAATGATTGTGCTGAATTACCATACTTGCATGAAGAAAATAGTTTATACAAAAGCAAATATCAGCCTAACATTTGCTTGTGAATCACAGCACTAGGGACACAAATATGAGTAAAAATGAACCGTATTTAATGCATAGTTGAAATAGCCACTGAAATAAAGATTGAGAGTCCTTCAAAATGTAATGAACTGAGACATTTTTGTTTTACACAGAAAGCTGAATGTGATCCAGTTGTTTAAGAAGGAACATCACTCGAAAGGTACACTGAGTGTCAGTTTTCAGGGACATATATTATTGTGGATTACATCTTGTAAGAAAGGAATGGCTGATTTATACTTTTTAACTCTCACCTAGTAAGATTTGACTGGAAAAAAAGCAGCAGCTTCAGACTGCATTATGTAAAGGACACTTTCCCTTAATGTACTAGTGCCACGTTATCCATCCTTAGCTGTATATTTCTTTGACTTTATTAAACCATTAATATAACTCATATTATGCATCAAGATTTTTCTTGCTACTTTTTGAAACTGTATAATACTCGTTACTATGTAGATGAAAACTATGGCAACTTTCCCTGCATCTGTGATACTGAAAGAATATGGAGATGTGTGTGTGTGTGCGTGTGTGTGTGTGTGTGTGTGTGTGTGTGTGTGTGTGTGTGTGTGTGTGTGTGTTAGTGTATATATATATCGACTCGATCTTTGTATGACACCTGTTTAGCCTACAAAATTCGGTTGACTAAACAGATTGTCAACAGGTATGCAAAACTGCACAATTCTTGGGATATGTCCTATCATATGTTTCAACGTGGAAACATCAAAAATCTAGATGAAGGAACATGAAAAGTATGTACAACTGGCCAAAAATCTGGAACTGATTAACATAAAATTTGCATACATAATTATGTGACCCAGCTCACTCCAATGGAATTATGGGATACCAACATTCAAATGCAAAATGAATAACAGACAAAATACAGAACAACAAATATCCTTCAGAAAAAGCAAGACAGAACAGAACCTGCTATTCTAACATGTTAAATTTATAGGAAAAATATTTAAAATGTATCCCTGTTTTGAGGTTTGTGCTTATTATTTAAGACCTTGTTCAGATTTCTTGTGTTAGGACGTTGAGAGGTATGGTGTGAAACTGTAATGTTTAACATTACTGATGACTGTAATAATACCTCCCAAATGTCCTTGATTTTCACCTTATATTTTTGCCCTGTCTCTCATAACACTTTTGATTTTTTCTGGTGAATCACTTAGGATTATATTGTCAATAAAGCCAAATAAGTGTTATACTTCCTTCTGTTCAGAAAATGCATGCTATTGCAAAACCTGTTGTTCTAATGTGAATTAAGGTTATATTTTAAAACTGTCCCTTGTTTTGGGCCTTTGTTCCCCCAATGTCTGTTAGCTCTAGTCTTGATTTTTGAGCAAAGAAGTTGACAGCTACGACTGCAATTACTTCGGCGGTTTATCAAAAATTTTGCAAGCAATTGGGCAAAATTATGTGGCAAAAATACGGACATACTGTAAAAATGACTTCAGAGGCATGAGCATAGGGTGTGTTCAACAGGACGCAAACCCCAATTATAACCGTACCAATATTCTGATAACATTTTTAGTGTAAATTTCTACACAAGATATTAAACAGTCCTTGCCCAATGTGACTTCAAACTTGCATAAATGTAAACCACAAATGAAGCATAATGATCACATCTGGACAATATATGTAGCAATAGCTGTCAGGGTCCATTCCACATGATTTGGTCTCAAACTCAAGTTGACCACCCAAAGTATATAAAGTATTCTATATTCCACTGATTCAAGGAAAAGCTGACACTCTCCAGATTTCATGTCCCTCCCTCTCATCCTCTAACTTGCCTTCATGTCACGTATACCAAATGACTAGCTTCAACTGGCAATATGATGCTGGATAATGATTTGTCCAAGCTACAGCTCTTACAAAAAAACAAAAAAAAAATCACAGAAAGGTTTCATCTCATCCAACTTGTGACATTACAATCAACATTTAATCAAACTTACCACACAGTTATAATTCCTAACTGGTTTCATTTCAATCGACTGCAACAATCTGTCCTAACGCGAGCCTTTGTTTGCTTTCATGCCTGCTGACTCACTAAGATACTTACAGAATACACAACAGCCAAAAACAATACTATTACAGTGAGAGCGCTAACCGACTTTATCAATTCAATGCATAGTTTTTACAACTAAAACATAAAGAAGCTGTAAGCTGCCAATTGGACATTTTCTGATATTCTGCCTAGTGCTTACCTTTGATTGACAAGGCTGTCAAAATTTATACACAGACCAAAGTATGTAAAATAAAAGAAAATTAAATGAAAATCCTAAGAGCACTATTTAAATGTTAGATTCCATTGCATAGCCTTCACATCTTGAAATGAAATAGTTCACAGGGCAGAAAAAACACACAAAAACCACATCAGCCAAATGGCAATGACCAGTTTGCAGTCAGGAAACTGAACTCTGCTTGTCAAAACACCGCCATACTCATGTTCTGATGATCTGCACATGCCAACATAAAACAGGATGAAACCAAAACAGCATTAAAATGTATTAAATTCTTGCTTTCATCTCTTAAAAATATCCCTGCTATAATTTAAAAGTAGAACTTCCAGTTTCAATTGTCATGTTATACAGCATGTTGGCGTTTAACCCTTTACTTACTTGACAATCGCTATTAGTGATATAGATATATATATTTATACATGCGTATGTGTATGTGTGTGTATATATGGGTCTACTTCAAAACATTGAAAGCCCACAATATCGAAGACCAAATCACTGAGACGAAAGCATCAAAACCTCACTTCAGCAAATGACTGGATCACTGAATCCATTCCCAGGCTAATTAACCACTCATAGCACAACTAAGAAAAATGAAACCTTACCATCCCCAACCCAACCAGGTGTAGGGCTATGACCCCCCCAACTGAATATACCAGTATGCGATTTTGCACTATAGTTGAGAAAAGGGCAAAGTCCACCTTATTGACCAACAGGTTACTTATGGTGGGAATGCATTCCACGATCTGGTCATTTGTTAAAGTGAGGTTTTGATGCTTTTGTCTCCATGATTTTGTCTTCGATATTGTTTTCAGGTAGACCCATCTATATATATATATATATATATATATACATACATAACTGGGTCTACTTCAGAAGACTGACAAACCAAAAGACTGAATCTGAAAAGACTGAAAATTGAATATACTGAACACATTTTCAATGCGGGGGCAAGTCCCCCTGCACCCCTCATGTGTGGTGGGAGCTGCAATCCCCACACCACCTTCTATCTATATATAAAAACTCCAAGATCGCACAACAGTGGAGAAGGGGCAAGTTCCATCATTCAGTATTTCGAATTTTCAGTGTTTTCAAATTCAGTATTTTGTTTTTTCAGTCTTCTGAAATAGACCCATATAAATGGGTATATATATTTATATATATATATATATATATATATATATATATATATATATATATATATGTGTGTGTGTGTGTGTGCATGTGTGTGTGTTATATATCTATATATGCATATGTATGTAGCTGTATATATATATATATATATATATATATATATATATATATATGTCTGGTCCTGTATTCACACTGTTACTTCAAGTGCAGGCACGTGATCAGCAAAACGAAGATGAAATACTGACATTTTCGTAATCATTAAAACATACGTGATTATACTTCTTTTAATGTATTTACTGTTTTTATTATCTACACATTATCATCTTCTGTCATATAGTATTTTAAAATAAAAATATCAAAAAGCAGCATATGTCAATTTAAATGACTATCATCTGTGTGTATTTCAATTAAAGAGTGTAAAGGTTAACATATGAGGCAGTGGAACAAATGGATGTGGGGAGTGGAACAAACTCTCATATAAACATTGTCAGACTGCACTCACACTGAGACAATTCCTGTCACACAGATACTGCTAGATTATATGGACTCCACTAAAATGGAAATCCTAATTTGCAAAATCATTCTGTTATCCACAGCTGAGAAATGCTGAATATTAAGTACTTTTCTATGGTTTATTTAACAGCCAGATGTGCTTTGCATGAACACCAAGTCGGAGGCTAGAAGATGAAGAAAGGAGAATTCCTGCTGATGTCTGCTCTTGCCAGAAATGAAGGCAAATAACTGATGCAGTATTTTCTTGTGTTTTGGAATTGGAAAGACCATACTCTGTTATATATATTTAATATGACATGCTGAAACACATCAATGGCTTATTCTTTATCAATTACATTTTTAAAGGCATAGTGAAATAAAATACAGTTAACAGGTACATGCACATATGCATGAGAATACATGCACACACATATAAACATATACACACAGAAAGAAAGATATGCATGAGTGTGCATATGAATATATATATATATATATATATATATATATATATATATGTATGTATGCAAATTTATATATATATATATATATATATATATATATATATATATATATATATATATATATATATCTATATATATAGAGAGAGGGAGAGAGAATTCTAAAAAATTAAACACGCATATGTTGATATGTATAATGTCAAAAAAATATATATATTGACAAGGCAGTTTGCATTCTCCAGAAATAATCTCAGATAATGGAGCAGTAAAACATCTTTTGTAGAGGGACAAGACCATCCATAATAAGCGCTGTGCCATCCACACTGCCTGCTAATTATATATTCCAACTTTGAGATCACACATTTACAGGGAAAATGAAATATTCCCTTAACGCTATAAAGCTGTGAACTCACACAGTTGTTGCTCAGTGCCTCTGTCAACCAAACTGCATTAGATATGTTCCACACACACACACACACACACACACACACACACACACACACACACACACACACACACACACACACATATATGATTCAGGTTTCTAGTTGCCAGTCTAGTTTCTTGACTCAGAACATCCCTTATTCATCATTTTGAAGAAACAAATAAATATGCAGTGATGTACAAGAAATACATAAATATGCAGATTATTTTCAGTGTAGGTTCTGAGCTAGGGATTATGATGAAAATATGATTCTAACAACTAGAGGAAAAAAATGGAATGCCTCCCACACTAATGTATATGGAATTTAGGAAACATTAAACCAATTTGTTAGACTGCTGAGCCTCATTACAACCTACCAGCACAACCCTTTGAAAATTAGGAATGTGACTGACCAGTTTTGGTTGATTCTCCTGGCAATCCCAAGTTTTACTTTACATACATATTCACATTTTGTAGAGGTAAAAGTCTTGGTCAACATCTAGATGGCTTTAAGGATCCCTTTAGACACAAACCTATACAAAGCCTATTGGGTTCTAAACTTACCCTTGCTTCCCTTGTGGAATATGCACAGTTTGTAGTTTGATTCCTAAAACAATTTTACAGTAAAAATACATATAAAATCGTTTACATTAACAAATGACTCACCTGCAAAACATAATGACTTATTCACCTAATAAAATTAACATGTGCCTATTAAGTAGGTGATACTTAGGGTCCCTTTAAACAAAAAGTTTCATGCCATCTGAGAAACTGAAATGTAAAATGTGTCATGCCTTGCTGATAGTGGGCTTTGGTTCTAAAAGCCTGAATGCATCACTAAATGCTGTAAAAATTCAGAGGTCTAGAGTTAGACTCTCTTGACTATCCTTAAGGGGTCATTTTCAGATATCCTATGGATTTCCTTAAGTAAATTTAAAGTATTAAATAGTGAAGACTCTGGCCCATTTAAAATCACTGACTTATTAATTTTAGCAGTAGGACTAATTCGTAAAGTTGGTGATAAAATCACTGATATTTATAAATTTGCAGATGGATACTTGATCTAAAACTCTGCAAGCAATAAGGTAAAATGAAACACATTTCTGTGGTATTATTTCACGGGTAATATCTCCATCTTTGTAATTTAATTTAATTATTTTCATTCCATTGTCATGCAACCATGGGAAAGGAAAAGATCTCTTTCTAAAAAATGTGCAACGTCTGTGTTAAAGTGAGTGGTGAGCTTATGACATCTAAGCATTTGTTCACAGCTTCCTGAACACTGACGCTTTTTCACTGACATTATGGATGGGAATCATCAGGGATACTATGAATTTAAAATATTTTTTACTTTAACTGTTTACTTGATTCTCTTGGTAGACATGCATTTTTATGTTTATTAGTGAGAAATGAGGTTTGGGAACAAATCAATTTGTCCATGGACATCTTCAGTGTTCACAGGTTAGACAGAGTTAAAGGAGTGGAGTGGGGACTTTGGTTCAGGGAAGGATGTTAGGGCCTAGGAAGTAAGGGAAGGTTTGGGTAGAGTTTGTGAAGTGAAGTGTTAATTCAATATGGGGAACGTTTGGAGGAAGTGAGGTAGGTGTAGGGTGGGGCTTAAAGGTGTTTTTGTGAATGTAACTGGGAAAGGGATCAGAGTTAAGTGTGATCTTGCTATCTTCTCTTACTCCCCTTCTTTTTGGGATATTTTGTAATGATTGGTTACTGAGGTTGGGTGTTTAGGTGTTGGGTGTTCCCCCTCTTGGTGTTGGGTGTCAATGCCAGGAGTTTGGGAGATGAAAGCAAATGGTAGGATGCTGCTTTGATTAGTAAGAATAAATGAGTGGTGGTGAGGGGCCTGCATATTCAGGTAGGGTGAGAGCGATACATTGCTGCCCTTATATATGCTTACAAGGGTGTTATGTTATAGTTATAAGGATGTTCATGTTGTGATTAACAAACCGAAATAATGTAATAAAGTTGGGTTATTGGAAGTTAATAAAGGTTGTCAAATGCCATTTGGTGTGATGTGTTTTACTGAAGGGGATTGGGACAACTGTCGTTATGTAGAAATCTGTACTTCATTTTAACTTGTTAAAATATGCTCCTTGATGTTGATAGGATTTAATCTTATATATTTATTTTTGAACAAAACTACAGCTTGGTACTCTCTTAGTATATCTGAGGGTTAGTTGGTATTTTGTGTATACCCTATGTAATTCATTATATCACTGGTTAGCTGATTGTGTTCTGCCACTACATTAGTCCAAAAACAGATGCAAAGCAAGACTGTACATGTTTATTACCTCTTTACTGCATCAAAACAAACTATAAATGTTGACTTTCACAGTAGATAGAAATGATTCAACTATCCTGAAAATGAATTAACTCTAATAAGGGCATTTTCCACATAGCACTCCATTTTTATAAAATATTAACAGTATCTGACATCCACAAGAATAAACTAGCAATAAGGACTAGAAAGATCATTGTGAAGCTCCTATGTCTCTGCTTGCTACTCTGTTTTCTCTGCAACTCAGAAACAGGCATGAAGAAGAAGAAAAAGAGGTATTAAGTTACCCCTATACCGAGACACTGGAGTTGAAATTCCTTAATGTGCTATACATATTTATTGTCCACATTAAGATATTTCACCTTGATCAGGTAGAGCCATTCAAAATAATACCTCCAAATTTGTAGAATTATGCTATACTATCTAAGCCTACTACATATAGCTGTTGGAAATGCATGAATACAGAATTACAGACTTTTGCTACTAGTATGAGATACTTCTTGATGGCTTAGAGATGGAAGGGAATTGCAGTGTTTGGACTTTTGTAGCTGTATCCAAAAAGCACAGTGTAGACGTACTGAAGCAAAACATCTGATAAACAAATGTTGTAGAATTAAGACAAAAATTTGAATGACTGCAAGAAATTTCTGGTAATGTTGAACAGTGGCAAGATTATAACCGATTAATCAGAGCATTTGAAAAAATATATGTATATAATGTATTCCTTTGCTTTATTCTATGAAAGAAGTTAAATTATTTAACTTATAAGTGTGACTGCTATGCTTGTGCTAATGCAATCAATGTACTGGGTGTTAGAGTATCATAAAGTCAGTACTTTCCAAAGCTGTAAAAATGATGTGATTAAAAATCTATATGATGTAGAAGCCATGCCATATCAATATGAGAAATAACATTAGAATATTACTGTGTTGAAAAGCTACACCTGTTTTACAGGATGCTCTGTAAAAAGACTAACATATCACTAAGAGTGACATTTTTTTAATTTACAAAGAATCGGCTTGAGCCTGAAAGAAGGAAAGAATAACGAATGATAAGATACATAATTTACACTTTCAATCAAGGGTGTAGCTAGGCATACTCAGTGTACTGAAATGAGTACATTTTCTTCTGAGCATCTCTTGCAAATGTCAACACTCAAACAGAACAGAATGTTTAGAACTGTGCAAATGAAAATTCACAGTGTAGCGGTACGCAAAGAATTCTCGTGCAAAAGGAATACACCTCTAAAACTAGCTTTTTATGGAAATAAATTTCTTAACAGTTGAAAATAACATGCTTCTTCTCATGTATCTGGGAGCATCATTTTGAGGGCTGAGTACATTTTTAAACTGACAAGTGGGTAGTGGGGGCAGCAACTTTAGGTTTGAATACAAAATGTAAATCTCTGGCTATACCACTCGCTTTCAGTGGTATATTCACATAAATTGAAACACTTTCCTTTGTATCCATTGATTGTATATGTTTATTTGATTTGATAAAATTACCACCATCATCATCATCAAAACAATAGTGTAATAGAACGCAGATGTAGAACTACACTGAAAGGATATGAGAAAGATGCCAGATACATTCAGGACAATGAAGCCAAACTCCACTAACTGAATGTACCCATAAAGACTTACAAAGTAAAAGGTTGTGGCCATTCAGAAGGCTGAAACACTGTTTTTTTGTCCTTAGTGCTTGGATATATATATATATATATATATATATATATATATATATATATATATATATATATATATATGTGTGTATATATATATATATATATATGTGTGTATATATATATATATATATATATATATATATATATATATATATATATATATATATATATATATATATATATATTCACATGTTCGAATTTCTTATGGTCAAGACCATAAGATCAAACTTGTGAAAGTTTGAAATTTAAATAAATAAATACAAACAAAATTAAATCAAATATACCAACTCCAAGATCATACTACAGTGAGAAAAGTGGTAAATATACTGTTCCATGCTGTACGGTGAACTCCATTTAGTCGTCTCGATCTTCCACAAGTCCGATCTTATGGTCTCTACCATAAGAAATTCGAACTTGTAAAATTTCTAAATTTAAAAGTAGACCCATATACATACATGTAGCTGTAATAGCTATAGATAAAGATACAGATATACATACACAGAAAAAGAAAGAGTTCAGTCATATATTTTCTGCCTCTAAATGTGGTTACCCAAAACTTGAAAGATTAAAAATTTCAACTTTTATATAAGGTGGCTATACAGTTTCCACCCTTGTTATGGAGGTCTTACCCTCATAACCCCATAAAAATATACTACCTCTATGGTCAGAGTATTTCAGAGAAAGTCTCAGATAAGAGGCCATTCTTTGCTATTTCAGGTAGAAACATTTTTTTTCCTCAAAATTATCCTGGATTCTCACACAAATAATGACCGAGTGTGAATGTATATGTTCAGTCTATGCAAACATGCAGTCATAGAGCCAAACGCATTTAAACGCATGAATATACACACACTGTCACATGTGAAATAATCATTCACTGTATCCGTGGCATCCTTTGAATTCTTAACAATTAGGGCAAGATAAAACTGGCAGATCGATTAAAGAGATAAACATTGGGCAGTAGCTGAAGGGAATACGGGTAGGATTCAAAATAGCATTCATGCAGAGCATGATGCAGCCGTCATGGAAAAAAGGCAATGCACGTGGTTCAGAAACACAGGCTATTACAAAAATATGTACAATGAGATGACACGTGGTTCAGAAACACAGGCTATTATAAAAATATGCACAATGAGATGATACTGATCTGCATATACTTTACTATAGAAGACATGTTCTCCTTGAACAAGCACAGTTAGCTACTACAAGAGATCACACTGCCCAGCTTGTGGTGACTGGACAAACCACAGTCTAAGTATCACTAGAATGAGAATATACATGTTATTGTACAGAACGTTCTGTTATAGTGGTTATTTTACACTGACAAGAAACTTGATGCATGTGCTATGACAGCAAGTAAATGAAAGTGACACATTTTTCCATATAGTATGCAGGACAATAAACTAGCTTTTCTATTGTTCTATCCATGCTAAGTATTTTACCATTTGCATTTCACTGAGAATCCACATGGTTAGTATGTTGTGAGGAATGCTTAACCAAGCTGCTCATGATATGCACCAACAAAGATTCAAGGAGTGACAACAACCCCCTGCTTGTGCATACCTAGTACAAGCACAACAACAGGGTAATTAATATCACCGGACAACTTTTATGCATATCTGTGCATTACTGCTACATATCAGAATATACTCTGACCACACTCCTTTCTAACAAATGGTGCCTATATTCTGCTTGTAAATTCCTCATGGTGGCAACTTACATTATCAACAATTCATTTTTCTGACAATATGAACTGCACTACACTTTTATTAAACATTTATTTTATTGACTGTTCACTTTTTTGACTGCTATTTTTCCTGACACAAGTAAGTGGGTCAGAGATATGTGTGGGAATGTGTGGGAATGCGTGTGTGTGTGTGTGTGTGTGTGTGTGTGTGTGTGTGTGTGTGTGTGTGTGTGTGTGTGTGTGTGTGTGTGTGTGTGTGTGTGCATGTGCGTGTGCGTGTGTGTGTGTGTGTGTGTGTGTGTGTGTGTGTGCAAGAATTTGTGTGTTAGGGTTAAAGTAAAGGCTAGGTAAGGGAATAGATTTTACCTGTATTTGCAGGTCAGTGATAGAGTTAGGACTATGTAAGTGTATTAAGTGAGTTGATATGTGTAGTTGTAATGTTAAGGTAATATTTTTCTAAGTTTACGTGAAGTATTGGGATTAGCGGCAGGGGCATGATTAGGGTTAGCCTTCATTAGTTAGGTGGGACAAAGGGAAATCTGCAGAGTTTATTTGCATCAAAACTATAATGGTGATTTTATCGCCATGAGTGGTAAAGGCTAGTGACGGGTCAAACGTCAGACCAAGGTACTTCTGTTATGAGGCATTTTCTTGGTTGTCCTTCAGTGGGGGGGGGGGGGGGGTGTTAAGCTACTTTCCCAGTAATTACAAAGACATTTACATTGGCTTTCTTGGGGTTGATTAAACTTTTATTATCAGTGGAACAGAACAAATAGAGAGTTTGGTGCAAATGTTTTGTAATTTAGCCTGTAAGTAAGAATACATTTTGCTAGCTTCAGTAAGAACAATAGCATCATGATCATCATGCATGGTGATGATGTTGAAGTTTAAAGGTCGATGACATAGACAGTATGGTTGGAGTACGGTTCTTAATACTGAGCCTTTGCAGACACTTGTGTTAAGTGCTACAAGAGAATGAATTGTTCTGGTAAATTTTAAAAGTTCTGTTTGTTGAGTAGCTTTGGAACCATGGCACTGTATTTTGCTCAAACTTTATTTTTTGTAGCTTATTAAGCAGAATCTAATGATTACAGTATCTCTATGGGTAAAATAATGCTACAGGAAACCTGCATAGTTGTAGTATGTAGAACAGTGCAATTACATCCTCTGACATACGAAGACAGCTTTGAAATGTACCTTTTACCATTGCTGGTCTTTAGTCCCACACTACAGCATAAACAGTGGGCATTACAGAATATTAGAGAATGGGTGAACTGTACATCAGCACCTTGATTAATTAATTAATAATTAATTAATGATTAGGGTATTAATGTACAAGTAATGCCCACTGAAAAATGAGTCCACCACTTCACACTTCACGGCAGCATATCAAGCTGCCATGGAGCTCAAACAGAAAAAACATAACAGCTGCATTTATTTTATGCTTGCTAAGCAGCGCTTCAGCTGTTTAGCAAGTGTAAAATAAAAAAGAAAAAAAATTCAAAAAAGAAAAAAGAAAAAAATTTAAATAAAAAGTATGTGTGTGCATGTGTTTATGTCTGTGTGTGAGAGTGAACGTGTGCATGAGAGTAAGAGAGAGAGAGATCGAGTGAGCTATTATTTTACACTCACTAATCAGCGCTTTTGCTGTTAAGCAAGTGTAAATAAATAAATGAACCAGTAAAAAAGTGTGTGTGTGTGTGTCCATGTGTATGTCTGTTTATGTTGCTGTCTGCGTGTGTGAGTGAATGCATGCATGAAAGCTAAACAAACTGTGTGTGTGTGTGTGTGTGTGTGTGTGTGTGTGTGTGTGTCCATGTGTATGTCTGTTTATGTTGCTGTCTGCGTGTGTGAGTGAATGCATGCATGAAAGCTAAACAAACTGTGTGTGTGTGTGTGTGTCCATGTGTATGTCTGTTTATGTTGCTGTCTGCGTGTGTGAGTGAATGCATGCGTGAAAGCTAAACAAACTGTGTGTGTGTGTGTGTGTGTGTGTGTGTGTGTGTGTGTGTGTGTGTGTGCGTGTGTGTGTGTGTGTGTGTGCGTGCGCACGTGCATGTGTGTGTGTGAGAAAGAGCGAGTGAGTGAGTGAGATGACTACTGGTAGCAGCAGCAGTAAAGAGGTTTGGTTACCTCTGGACTTTTCACCTGAAGAAATTTTGATAAAGCCTGAAATAAAGGTGTAACAAAGGCTCTAAAATAGAAATAGATTTTAATTATTGTTCTTATAAAATTGCAAAATTGCTTAAGTAAAGGATTTGTGTTAGCATGAATTTTCTGAAGGAAATAAAAGTCTGACACTGAAATGTGTGCCATTATTGTGTAACTTAAATCTTCAATGACTAAAAATGCACCAAACAATTTTGTAGTAATGGACCAAAAAACGAAGTACCTGGTTATTTTTAAAGTGTTATATTTTGGTTGGAAAATGCTTCGTTCAACACCATTAACATATACTACAGCAAGTTTAAAATATTAGGTGGCTTTTACATCAAAAATATGTTAAAAAAAGTAAGTAAGTAAATCACAACAATTTTACAGAGAGCCCATTGTCTAATAATAGGGTGTCTGTTAATGTATAATTAACACCTTAGGCATTGGACCTCATAACACCTTGGGCAGGCATTAATCACATATTAACCACACCTCTGACATTATTGTTTGCATGTCAAGAAGTTAAAGCACTTTTAATAGCTGTAATACACCTCAAGCTGCTATATTCCCTTCTCTGTGTCACAGGTCAAATGAGGTTTGGAACAGACCTTTTTGTCCTGGGACATCTTCAGTGTGGTGGGTGCTACATATATGAGATAGGCAGGATTAAAAGAATAAGGGTAGGATAGAGTTAAATGTGAGGGAGGGATGTTAGGAGGAAATGAGGTAAGAATAGGGAGGGGATTAGAGGGTTTTGTCAAGTGTAACGAAAGTAGGAGTCACATTTTGGCGTGAACTTGCCATAGCAAGTGCTACGTACATGATGACCTGTAGGTACGTAGGGGTACAGGTAGGCCTTGCATTGACAGTAGTCGGGTATGGTGAGCTAGATTACATTTTTTTTTTTTTTTTTTTTATATATATGTCACTTGCAAGGTTGGGGATATATGTTTGAAGACTGTTCTAATTCCCTTTCATTAATTCTTTGGAGGGAGTGAGGAGGTTTTCTTTTTTTTGATATATTAGGTAGGAGAGAGGCAGTAGCTGGACAAGCATTGGATATGGGTGCTTCATTGGCCTAGGGACATCTGCATTGCTGATCTGTTTCTTGCCATTTGTTTGAGAGGCAGTGCCAAATAATTGAATGTGGGCAATGGAGAGGAAGGGAGAAGCAGAGTGCTTTCTGAGATGGTTTTCCATGGCATGCTTATTGGTCTTTGACTTGGGTGTTGGCTGTGATGTTTGGTGAGTTTTAAGTAGTCTGAGTCTGCAGTGGGTCATTTGGCTGAGCTTTGAGATCTCTGCTTTGAATGGTTATTAGGGAGTTCAGAGTTAGGCCAGTATTGTGGAGGTTCAGGTAGTGCAGTGTGGGCTTGAGTGGCTGGTTTTCCCCCTGTTTTGGCTGGTATTGTGGATCATTGCATTGGGCTCGGTTGATGCAGGTGGTGTAGTGTGGGGTTTGAGGGATGGTTTGCCCTTTGTTTTGGCTGGTATTATGGGTCACTGTTGGGCTCTTTTGGTTTAGGTGTTGCATTGTGGGGTTTGATTGTTTTTTCCCCCTTGTTTTTGGTGGGCAGGATCAGATGGCCTGGTTCCACGGGTTATGTGGTGGTTCCTTCTGCATGGTGGTGGTTGGGTGGATTTGTTTCTTGGGTGGCTTGGTTCCTCTTGTTTGCGGCAATTTGCTGGCACTTTCAGTGTTGCAGTCTGTTTAGTAGGGAGATGAATGGTTTGTTGGGTGTCGGAACAGCAGGAGTTGGCAGCCCTTGTGTGCTAGGCATCGGGCGGGAGTTGGCCGCGAATAATGGCAGGTATTGTATATGCGTAGTAGAGATAAATGGTTGTTGGCGGTTGGGAGACTCGTTCTGAGGCAAAGAAGTTGGTTGCTGTTCAGGCAATGTGCTCTTACCATTCATTTCTGGGCATGTTTGGTGTCCTAATTAGTAGAGTTTACAGTGGTGCCGCTGTGGGATACATGGGGTTGTTTGTCTCTTGGCTTTGTGCCTTCTGATGTCTGTATGTTTGTAAGTGCAATATAACTGTCAATGTCATTTCACTGCTACTTGTGGCCTCTTAGATTTTCTTACATTCAGAGGTATGATGCTGCGGTGGGCTCTCATCTCAATGCGGGGGGGGGGGGGTGGTCTGTTCCTTAAATAATTTATGGTCTGTCAAACTGCTGGCATTGATCTGAGGATTAAAGTGTGATTTGCCAAGGACTGATGTTGATAAAAGGTTAGTAGGTAGTGATTTTATTATATGCCGTGCTTTGTTGCAGACACTAGAAACCCCTTCTAATTCCATAACCTGGTGCTAAGCTGCTATGATGTTGTCCTGCAATGTAAATTTAAAGGCCATCTTTAAAACCCTTCTCTTGCTCATTATATAAAAAAAGAAAATGTTGTTGAAAGAGTTGGTGGAAAGGGGATATGTGGGGCATAATTCATATGAGTTTGTTTCTCGCTGTATCTCTCTTTTATTAGTTGTTGAGAGGTTGGCATGGGTATCCGTTGGTGGTGAGGGTGTTGTACCTAATTAGCAGTCACGGAGGTTGTAAGAACCACAAATTTCTTTTTGCAGGCTTTAGGCACAGTATGAGGGTTGCTGGAGGTAGCGCGATAGTATGAGCGTGCATGGGTTAGTGGTGCCAAGTTAGAAAAAGATCAATAGGAACATGGCAAGCACAGTGCTTTTTCTGGTCACTTGAGGTCATTCACCTTCCTTGCTGATTGCATAATAAAATCCGGGTGGGACTGGGTGTGATTTTTGGGCTTCATGTCTTTAAACTGACTCATGAAGGACATAGAAGTATATGTAAGACTTGCACCCTACTAACTCACCTTTTTATTGTAATATTGCATTGTGGGGCACCATCCAACCTCCCAGCTTTACTTTACCCTTAGTGCATTTATTAGTGCACATGGTGGTATTTCAGATACTCAAAGCTGGTCACAGAATCGGAGGATGAGGTTGCTCATGGGGGGGGGGACATCGGGGGCTGTCTCATGACGGGAAACTTTGAGGAAGAAATTTCGGAAATCTCTGACATCTCGGTGCTCTTGAGCTTTTTTGTAGCAGAATCAAGCAATGGCTTTTCAGAAGTTTGGAAGTTTTCATATTCGTAGCAGATTAGAGCTTGTTAGAGTAGGCAAAAGGGCTTTTTTCTTTATGGTCTGGTGCCTTTTATTGTGGTTGTCATAACAAATGAGAGACTACAGCAGCAAGGCAATACGGGACCTGCATGAGGCTCACACAGAATTGAAGGAAGTTTAAATTGATCACATTTAAAATACAGAGCATGGGAAATGAGAGTAAGTGGTAGTTGTTTTAAGTAATTTCATATAGGGGATCACATCACATTGGACTTCAAGCTTAACCCAGGCATCAAAAAGGCCTGAACAGCTGTAAGGTATTTGCATAGGCTGTAAAGTATAGGAGAGTGTTGTTCAGTGACACTCCGGAGAGGAGTACTGTTGGACCTGGGGGGGTTGGCAACACAGATAAAGTGCGTTTCTGTCTCTCATGCATATCTCTCAGCTGTTCCTGATTTCTTAATCATTTTTAAAGCTAGTGAAGTTTGGAGGAAAGGTGGTGAAATTACACTGAATGAATAGTTAGAGTTGTAGACTGCTCTTACTTCGGTAAGTGTATATTAATTCATAGGCTCTGATTCTGTCGATGTCTCAAGTTAATAGAACTAACATTTTAAAGGTGTCCCTGAGTTTTGGATTTGTCCCTCATTCTTTTATGTTCTCTGACCATCACACTGATTTGTTCAGATGTTTGAGTTAAAAATATATTTGTAAAGTTATTTGTGTTAAAATGCATCAACATTAGGTTCTGCTGGATGTAGACATGTATATTAAGCTGTATTTTTGTAACTGATCAAACTTGTATGTTATTTATTTATTTATTTTACAGTTTGTTAGTGAGATAGTCCATTGGGCCAAGAAAAACACATTTTCAATGGAGTCCCAGGGAGACAAGCTCCATGACAACAATATAAGATAAAGACAATACATTCACATACATCAGAGAACCTGGGAAAGGTCGAAAGTTTGATATTGTGTTATAGCTTTCAGTGTGTGCCTCACTGAATGTGCTGTTTTCTGACCCACTGACACTAATAAAGCATTGTGATACGGCAACAAGTATGTTGTTAACTGTAAAAGCTACAGTGTTCATTGTGTCCATTTGTGACAAATTATGTGCTTAGTGTGCCTCACTTGGAGATGAAAGGTTAAGAACTAGGCAGATGGTTTTACAATATAAGTTAGCTTCGCTTATACAGGGCACTGATGGATGTGGTCTGGAATTGCAAGGTTACCCGGGTTGTGGATATTGCTAGGTCCCTTTATGTGTGGGGTTTAGTTTAACATATTCGACTGCTGTTTATCTTGGGTATATGCTAGTGTCTTGTAAGCATAGCTTCAGTTATGGATGCTTTGTCATAGCTGTGGGTGGTGGTGGTACATTCCTTCCCGTGTCGGCAGGATAGGTTATTCTTGAGAATGGGGGTTATGTATTTTGGATGATTTACATGTCTTTTCTTTCTTGTAGATGGGGTCTTGGAATGTTGTGGCTGTAATTTGGAATAGGTGGGTATAAGATGGAGCCTTTTCTTTACATATTAGAGGGTTTACTCTTCTCCTTTTCTTTGTAGTTGGTGGTGTGCTGAGTACCTGTGGTGGCGATACACAGTGAATTCACAGATGCTGGAAGATGGGGAGCAGTGGCATGCGAGGAGATTACATATGGGGAACACAAGTGGGCAACAGTTACTGACGAAAATGGTGGTGTGCCGAGTACACAGTGAATTTGCGGATGGTGGAAGCAGTGGTGTGCGAGGGGGTTACACATGGGGAGCTCAAGTGGGCAATAGTTACTGATGGAAATGCGCAGAGGACCATCAGTTGGTGGATTGCAGGAAGCGCTCATGAGAGGTAATGAATGCTAATCCAACTTTAGTAAGTACTCATTGGACATGGCTGACTTGGTGCAAGGTGGTGAAAGTAATTAAAATTAAATCGCAAGTAGGGTGAAGCAGCATTGGCAGTGTTTAAAGGGACTTGGGGTTGTCCATTAAGGAGTGGAATTATTGTGACAAGTTTTGGGGTATGGTCTGGGGTCTACGGTAGGCTTTGGGGGGGCAGGTTGTCTTCAAGTGTGTTTGTATTTCAGATGATTTATATTTTTCTCTTTCTTTCTTTTCTCACATTTAACCCTATCCTACCCTTATTCTTTTAATCCCTCCTATCTCATGTATGTAGCACCCACCACACTGAAGATGTCCCAGGACAAAAGGGTCTGTTCCAAACCTCATTTGTCCTGTTCCACTTCAATAAACACACAACACCGAATGACATTTGACAACTTTATTAAACTTCCATAAACATGAATGTTAACCAGTAGTTATAAATTTCAACCAAAACATGACATAGGTGAGAATAACACCCATGGAAGAAGACATGAAATAACCATAAGGGCAGGGCAACCACTCTCCCTTGATAAACAGCGTCCCCACTTGCTCATTTATACTTGCACTAATGAGGCAGCATTCCTGCTCACCTTCAATTTATTGAATTACACCACCATCCATATAAGCAGCTCAGCTTGCTTGTTAACTTGTCCACCAGAACAACCGCTCACTTTCCTTCCAAACTTAATGAATTGCACATCCATCACCAGAGGGGAAACAGAAGAGGGCAAACCTGCCCCTCTTCTCTACCCACCAGCCTGACCAGGCTGTTCCCCCTCTTTTCACCAAAGCTTCTATCCTAAGGCCAAACATCATTCGGTGCACCCATTTTCTAAACTTTAGCTAGATCATATAGACCAGCCCTCATCTGCAAAGAAACACAACAATCTGTGCCTTTCTCAAACCGCCCTTGTAGGCACGGCACCCAAATCCTGAACTATCCCTTAAAACACCTGCATACCTGCAATACCTGACCCCAGACCATACCCCAAAACTTGTCATAATAATTCCACTCCTTAATGGACAACCCCAAGACCCTTTAAACACTGCCAATGCTGCTTCACCCTACTTGCGATTTAATTTTAATTACCTTTCACCACCTTGCACCAAGTCTGCCACATCCAATGAGTACTTACTAAAGTTGGATTACATGAGATAGGAGGGTGGTGTTATGTTGGATGTTTTAGATGTCGGAATGCTACATAATGCAGTCAATCATGATCAGCACAGAGGTACTATCAGCTGGTGGTCTGAAGGAAGCACTCTTCTTGGGAGATTAAAGTTGCTACCAAGCAGTTTTCACTTGCTGCAGGGAACGAGGTGACAGGTTCTGATGTAATTTTATTTACTAATTTTGATGTGTTTGCATTGTGTATGCAAGGGGACATTTGATTATTGAGATTGCAGCAGCCTGAATTGGTTACATGGGTAATATAGGGGGGGGGGGGGTACAGGACTTTGATTTTATTTATTGAATCAAATGAGTGCTGGAGTCAAAAAGTAGGACTATCAAAGTCCAAAAAGTAGGGAACTAATCTAAGGGGGCACCGAAAGCCAACACATTCTGGCTAGGCTTATAGATGCCCTTGGGCAGATAGCCTAGTACTTACCTATGAACCTATGAACCTAATCCATTTTTTGCAGGAAGGCAGTGTTTGTGTAGCTACAGTGGTGTGGGAAGGGGTAGGTTAGTTATTTTGTATGTTTCAGGGGTGATGCAAGGATGAGTTGAGTTTGTGGGAGCATTTCAGGTGAGTGTCTGGGGCAAATTAGAATTTGCTGTTGGGTACAGAGGTGACGCATTAATAGAAAATGGGAATTTAAGGCTTTGGGGTAGTAGGGAGTTATTTAGGGTTATATGTATTCTGTTTATGGAAAATGGGGTTCTTTGTGGTTAGGAGGGCTACTGCTAAGCAGATGTTTTGCATGTTATTTCAGTTTAGTTGGGGAAATTGGGGTTATTGTTTATGAATGGCTATTATTATAGACTTCCTTGGTAAATTAAATTGCAGGAGAGTACGAAAAATTAGTTTTTTTCTACTACATATGGCAACTGTGAGCTGAATAGCCCTTACCACATTTTGTGGTATCTGTGGGGATATATTTGTGGTGTTGGTCACATACATGTTCAGCAGACTATTAGATTGTTTCATATGGAAATAAGGAGGGAATGCAGGTAAGGTATGTTTCTATTTAACTTATCTTTCTACAGTGATTACTTGCAATATCTTCATTGGGTAACATTTTACTTTTGATGCTTATTGTGGGATTGCTTTTGTTGTATGTTCTTGTTGGGTTGTGAAAAGATTTTATATGGGTAAGGTGGGGTTGGGCTGAGGTAAGGGAGATAGGTTAGTGTCATGTGTCATGGGGGGCAGTTTCAGGAAAAGGATGCTTTTTGATATGGTTTAATGTCTTTAAGAATGTTTGGGTGAGAGTCGTAAATTTACAGTGTTTTTCTTTTACAGATGTAAGCAGTCAGCTTGAAGGGAGTGGAGTTGGAAGGTGATGGTTTTGTCGGGGTGGCTGTTCCTGCTGTTCTGAATACATCAGTTGCAGATGTTTTTTGTCATCAGAGTAGTATGCAGTGAGGTTGTAGAGGGCAGTTAGAATGAGCAATCTTTGAAGTAAACTGAGGTGAAAGGTACTGAATTTTGTTGTTCTGGTGTGGTACATATTACTTTATCTGGGTTCATTGAAGCACAGTTGAATTTACACTGGTTTGGGATAGTGCAGTTTTTCAGGTATTGCAGGTATGCAGGTGTTTTAGGGGATAGTTCAGGATTTGGGTACCGTGCCTACAAGGGCGGTTTGAGAAAGGCACAGATTGTTGTGTTTCTTTGCAGATGAGGGCTGGTCTATATGATCTAGCTAAAGTTTAGAAAATGGGTGCACCGAATGATGCTTGGCCTTAGGATAGAAGCTTTGGTGAAAAGAGGGGGAACAGCCTGGTCAGGCTGGTGGGTAGAGAACAGGGGGAAGTTTGTCCTCTTCTGTTCCCCCTCTGGTGATGGATGTGCAATTCATTAAGTTTGGAAGAAAATTGAGCAGTTGCCCTGGTGGACAAGTTAACAAGCAAGCTGAGCTGCTTATATGGATGGTGGTGTGATTCAATAATTTGAAGGTGAGCGGGAATGCTATCTCATTAGTGCAAGGATAAGTGAGCAAGTGGAGGACGCTGCTTATCAAGGGTGAGTGGTTGCCCTGCCCTTATGGTTATGTCATGTCTTCTTCCATGGGTGTTATTATCACCTATGTCATGTTTTGGTTGAAATTTATAACTACTGGTTAACATTCATGTTTATGGAAGTTTAATAAAGGTCGTCAAATGCCATTCGGTGTTGTGTGTTTATTGAAGTGGAACAGGACAAATGAGGTTTGGAACAGAACTTTTTGTCCTGGGACATCTTCAGTGTGGTGGGTGCTACATATATAAGATAGGCAGGATTAAAAGAATAAGGGTAGGATAGGGTTAAATGTGAGGGAGGGATGTTAGGAGGAAATGAGGTAAGAATAGGGAGGGGATTAGAGGGTTTTGTCAAGTGTAACGAAAGTAGGAGTCACATTTTGGCATTTATTAGCAGGGATTTTGTGTATTTTAGTGGGGAAGGCAGAGAAGAGGGGCATGTTTGTCCTCTTCTGTCCCCCCTCTGGTGATGGATGTGCAATTTAATAAATACACCATGGAAACTGGTGTAATTCAATAAATTGAAGGTGTGTGGGAATGCTGCCTCATTATTGCAAGGATAAGTAAGCAAGTGGGGGATGCTGCTTATTAAGGGTTAGCAGTTGCGCTGCCATTATGGTTATTTCATGTCTTCTTCCATGGGTGTTGTTATCGGGTCTATATTAAAATCTCGAAGTCTGACAATATCGAATACGATATTGACGACACGAGAATACCGAAAGCGCACTACATTGAATGTTTAAATGGAAAATCTTCATGGGGAGATTTCCGTTTACTTCAATGTAGTGCATTCTCGGTGGTGGTATATTTATGTAGGGGGGTGCGGGGTGCATGGGGGCTTGCCCACCTGCCTACACACTATTTAGTTTTTTTTTTTAATTTAGTAATTTTTTTTTTTGGTTTCGATGGTTTAAGACTTCGATCACTAAAGTTCGATATTTAGTGATTCAAAGTTTTACACCTTCGAGATTATAATATAGACCTATTGTTATCACCTATATCATGTTTTGGTTGAAATTTATAACTACTGGTTAACAATCATGTTTATGGAAGTTTAATATAGGTTGTCAAATGTCATTCAGTGTTGTGTGTTTATTGAAGTGGACCAGGCAAAGTATGTTACACCCATTAAACTTTTTACAAGAACAGAGATACATACCCTCAGCTTCTTGCCACTGTCTGTGAGTCAGCATTGAGTTACAGCTTTCAAAGTTGTAAATTACTTTGTATTCATACATTTTCTTTATTTTATAATGCATAGGGACAGCTAAAGATCCATGTACCACAGAGAGCTGCACATCAGTAAATGTACTAAATTTCCACCCCCAGATAAGTGACTCAGTTAAAAAGGACCTTAAAATCAGTTTCACTCAGACACACATAATTATCATACTTTATGCATATTCAAACCCATATATTAATATGCACAGGTTCGATCATGAATGTCAGACATTATGTGCATAGGTTATTTATTGAAACATGAGTTATTTATACATCAGCAGAGAGACGTTCTGTATCTTTCCAAAATTTGGAGTTCCAGCCCCCCTCCTGACAAGTTCAAAACACAAAGTATTTTAAACTGTAGTAAAACAGCATCTCTTTGACACCTCCCTGTGCTCATGCTGCATTCCTGGTTAATATAACCTACTAGCCTAACTACTCTTTTTGAAAAATGAAATACTATTGGTGCAGCTATTCCAGTGAACCTGTTTTATATTTCAAATCTTTACATACTTTCTTCTCTCATACTTTCCCTTGCTCCATCTAATATTACCCTATCATCATCTCCTCACCCATCGAATCAATAGAAAAAGTAACCTCTCATGCCTGCAAAAAGCTGGTACTTTTATAATCTTTATACTTTTTTGCATTTTTATCAAGTTGTATTACTTTATTATACGATTTGTATGCTACATACTGTCTATATTTAATGGTCATTTCTTTTTTTGCTGTCTTATGTACTACTATTCCTTATTTTCTCAGTGCGTATTCATGTGGAAATATTTTCTTGTGGGATTTTGATCCCCATGCCTCCTTTGTAAAGTGGCATTTTCCTACCCAGATGGACTATCCAAGGAAACAAATGCAATAAATAAATAAATAATAATAATACAAAATAAATACATTAACTCTATCAATCAATTAATCAATCAATAAATGTGATTTAAATATAAGATATATAAATCAGGAAGATGAGATATCAATCTAAGCTAACAAATCCAGGTTCTTCCTTGCCTTAACAATTATATGTGCTACTGATTAGTGGAGATCAACTTTAAAATTTATCAATATGAAGTGTAAATTAATTTAATTAAAATTCTGGTAGGATTACTATTAGGCCACAATATTAGTTAAATAAAGGCAGATAAAATAACAAATAATTAATATACAAAATTGCATGTTGGGTGGGGAGGACTACGTTTTGTTTGACAAATGACCATTATTAGAAGTCCACTGGAAGCAGCAAAATATCCTACCATAACATCCACACCCCACTGTGGATGGCATTACTACTTAAAACTGTCACCAATTTATTCGGAGCAGTCTGCATCTCTCTCTTTCTCTCTGACATTTGCTACAACTCATTTAATTTACGTATCATTTTTAGTATGTTATATGTCTTACTAACCCAATACATGATGCCAAGGTTGAAGAGTTTCTTATTACAACTGAGATACTTGAAATTACAGGTCTCTCATCTTTGATAAATAATCTTCAATTGAGAAAAACATACACATTTCAAGACTTGCTGTTGCATATTTAAAGTGTTTTTGCAATGGGGACTTAATCACCTGTATCCACAAAATAAGAAGATCTGTCTCTCCACAATTCTTCTTTGCACCTTCTGATCTAAGACTCAACAGCAGATATCAAAACCTGAAACAAATTCTTTCTTTAATCCTTCAGTAAGAATTTTTAAAGCTCAGTGACCCAGAAACATTAGTTAACTCACTGACCAGCCTTGCCATTTCATTTCAATGCATAAGCTTCCTCTCGATCTCTAACTCAAAAAAAAATATATAGTAGTTCCAAAAGAAACTCACACCACTCTATAGACATAGGAATGCTATCCAGAAGAAATGGAAAAAAGTTCAACCAAAGGAAATCTTAGACTACTACATCCTGCTACACACTATGGTTAAAAATGCCACCAGAAAACATAAAGCTATGACTTTGAAGCTTTCAAACTGCATTAAACTACATTCAAAGAAAATGTTGGAACCTAGTAAATAAGATAACAGACTGGAGCCTCTTAGCAGACTTCCTTCATACAGAGTTCAACAAAACATCCAAAGCATGTGGCCTACTTCATACCATTAATGTTGAGAAGAATATTTAGGTGAGGGGTAAAGGAAGGAAAGAATTAACTGCAAGTAAAAGAAAAAAATGAACAGTATTATTTTTGAATGCTATAAAATAAAAGTAAAGCTTTCCCAGTTATTTTCAAGTGTAATAGGGATATTAAAGTAAAGAGGTGCCCCATTTGTCCATCTTCAGTTTAGGAAATGTAAGCACTGCAATGTAAAAAAAGAAGAAAAGTCGGTACAAAAGAGCAGGATACAAGAAAAAATGTATGTTATTTTTCTTAATCTTGCATAGGAGCATGACTGGATTAAGGTTCTAGGCTTGATCTAGTAACACGTTTTAAGGAGAAACAAGTAAATAAAAAAGAACACTGTACATAATAAAAAAAGTTCCTCTCATAAATAAATGAATGTTTGAGTATGGTTCTCATGCCTCTATGGAGACAATCTGATAATGGGAAATAATTTCCTGAAAGAATTCAAGTATTTCTCTAATCTGAGAGAGGAATAAAGATCAGAAAAAAAACAGACAGCAGTTAGTGGAAGTAGAAACACAGCCTGTATCATGCATCTTAAAATGGATAACCGTCCTTTCAGGTTATTTCATGCTTGTGAGTGTAGCTGTCAGTCTGGGACAATTGATACTATTAGGAGGGTTAAACTTCAACATTTTCAAGATTTCAAGTATTAAATAAATAGGTTTTAGGGGTGTTCATAGGTTCAAATTACCATAACAAGAAACAACAGTATAAAAGATCAACCTGCCAAATGTAAGTGCATGCATGTAACACAAAAGTCAAAAACTAGACATTTAAAAAAAGCTGTTATACATAACATTTCTGAATAATACTTCCTTAATATAATGATAGTACTTTATATATAATCTTTAAATTTAAATGGCATCATTGATATATACAAAAAAGAAAGAGTACTAAACTGTATCAAACAATGCTACAGAAGACTTATTTGGAAAGAAATGAGCATGTGCATTTGATAAAGAAAACATTTCAGGATTCTTATTCAGCAGGATATCTGGTAAAAATTAAAAGGGGAGTACTAAAATTAATTACAAGAGGAGCTCCAACAGTGATAGAAGAGAAAAAAAATAATGGTAGATTTGTAGTGCTAAGGGGCTACTGGCAAGGGAGGAGGATTACACTGGCATGTATTTATATTCCACTTAAAACTGCTATAATAGAGCATATGAAAATTCTGGGGAGAACAATCAGCATTCAGCAGGGAATATTACTTATTGGTAGGGACTGGAATTTAATTTGCAATACTGAGGATGCATCTGGGGGACCAGAAGGGAAATATAACAAAAGAGTATAGATTTTTGAAGAATGTTATGAAAATATTTTGCATGGAAGATGTGAATTTGGTATTAGGAGTTCAGAGAGAATTTACATATTATTCCCAAAGGTGCAAAAACTTGGCTAGTCTAAACATATATTATATTCCCAGGAACATATGCATTTAATTGAAAGTTTTGATACACATCCAATATTTCAGATCAAGCATGAATTATAACTAAAATAAAAATGCAGGATAATGAAATAAAAATGAGACACAAGTACTTTCCCACCTATCTGCTAAAAAGAGAGGAATTTAAGGTAGTGGAAATTATTTGGGAATTTTTAAAGAAGATAAGACATTTTCTTCTGAAAATACAGCTAAGGAGTGGGATAAAATTAAAGTGAAGTTTAAAAATAGGGTAGAAATAAAAGAAAGAGAGATGTGGTTAAGAAGCAACAAGAATTATTTAGAGGGACTAACAAAGGTTAAAGTATTGCAGAATAAGGGGATATTCCAGGACAAGAATAGGAGCAACTGTAGAATGCTAAACAGAAAATAAGGGATTAACTTGATAATATGTAGGAGATTAGAAACATTGCTTGTTGAGCAACTGTTTTTGATAGTTACACCAGAACACAAAACATTTTTGTACAATGATTCAGGCAACAGATAAGTAGAAGGGGTTGTTGCCAAGCTTAAGGAGCCCATAAGGAAGATAACCAGAGATCCTGTAGAAGTACTACAGATATTTCAGAAATTTTATGAAAATCTGTACAAAGCAGAGAAATATGGGAATCAAGAAAGGTACAAATTGAACTTTTTATGGAAGAATTAAATATGCCAAGGTTAGGAGTAGATGAGGTTCAATTACTAACAGTTAGGATAGGAGAAGATGAGATAAAAATGGTGATGCATAACCAATCTACGGGAAAGTCCACAGGGATAGATGGCATTCCTGTGGAAGTTTGGAAGCTAGGAGGGAAAAAACGATAATGATATGGAAGGTTTTGATTAGCAGTATTTTAAAAGAAGAAGAAGCACCAACATCCTGGAAGAAAGTGGTGGTGGCTGTAATCCTTAAAGATGCTAAAGACCTATCAGATCTAGCTTCATATAGGCCCATTTCAATTCTAAACTATAATTATTAAGTGTTTATGTTTTTAATGACTAAATGAATGGCAAAGGTAATGCCAAAATTGACAGATCTGGATCAATGTGGTAGAGCTTTTAGTAAAATATATAACAGAAGCTATTGTTAGAAAAGGGATGGTTAGTAGAGCATATAAAATATTGCATGATAACTATACAAATCAACCAGAGACAGAAACAATTGGGAAGAGAGATTAGATAACAATTCACAAAGAAACAATGGAAGGGGGATAAATGTATGACTTTCAAATATGCAACAAAGTCTAGAAGATTTAGTATCTTTTGTCGGAAGTCATTACATAGGTATCTTTATTTCCCAAGTAAACTCCAAAGATTTTTTTATTAGGTGGATAGCAAATGTTGAAGATGTGATAGGGAAGAAAGAGGTAACTGGGAACATAGTTTTTGAGAGTGTAATAATTTGGCAGACTATAAAAAGTTCCTTAAGGCTACTCTATCAGAATTACTGAGTAAGCAAATTGGTTTAACGAAGGAAATTTATTTTTTTGAGCTATGATACAGAATCAAAATTGTCTAGATGTAGCAAGGCCTTATTGAATCTAATTATGGTGGCTATCAAAAAAAATACTAGAAAATGGAAATCAAAGTGTAAAACAACTGTACTAGAAGTAGTGAATATAGTAACAGAGACAAATCAACTGGAAATTAAATCCTCAGAAAATGGTAGGAGCAAATTTCATAGAAAAAATGGGATTTGTGAAAATAATACATGCAGAATAATGTTTTGGAGGTGGAATGAGGTTTAAAAGAAGGCAGGATTCAAATGAGCTATGTACTGTTTGACTGACAGTTACTGGATAGATTATAATTAATGTATACTGTTTGCAACTAAAAATATATCAATATGGTTTGTTTTTATTTACATAAATATATGACTACCTATGTCATTATGTCATAAGTTATAATTTAATAAAGATGTTTCTTGTTCAAAACAAAAAGCGTACTGAATATACAATCTTGAAATGTCATAATACTGAAATGTTAAAATGTTGAAATCAAAATACCTGTTTAAAGAGCTTGACCACCACCTCCAACCCAGCAGGACCCATATCAGCGCTCATTTCTGAGTTTCATTAATTTGGGAGAGAGATTTTTTGTTGAATTATTGTGTACTTATGTGATGTGTCTGTGTATCATATGCATGCTATTAGTAGGTATTTTGAGATTAAGATTGTAAAGCTTCGACATTTTGATATTTCATTATTTTTCATTCATTATTATGAATTTCACTACAGTACTATTCAGTAAGCCATCACATACCCATAAATTTCTCTATAAAATATTGTGGCTTTATTAGTATTCATAGTTTTGTAAAAAAATAATTATACAGTAATAATAATAATGAGTATTCCTTTCCTAGAGTTTGAGTTCATAGTACAGCACAATTTTCACTATGCAGTACAAATACCTTTACTAATCTATTCACCCCTACTGTAAGAAGTTTAGCAACCTACTGTCAGACTTGCAGTAATTAATCCTACAAATGCTTGTATAGCTTTGATTGTGATACTGTTATCTTAATTGAAGGTAGTATGTAACCATACTAACTTGTATACTTTTTAAAATCTGGTTGGAAACTATGGGCTGAGCCTAAAATGGTCCACTTGGATCAGTGCTCTACAGTAGTGAACAAATGCATAAATAAATAAATAAAACAACTCCTGCTGCTTACATAAACTAACTCCAAAATAACTATACCTCATTAAAGAAGGAACACTCCAAATTATATTCTCTCAGTTTTAATATGTACCTCTCACTCTCACACACACACACACACACACACACACACACACACACACACACACACACACACACACACACACACACTTATAGTACCTCTATTCAGGGATCAAACTTATATACCTCTGAATTCACCAGGTTTTCTGGAAGAATTTTGATCATACACCTAGGGCAGTCTCTTTCAGTACTGTTAGATCATTAAATCATTGTTTTACTTGCAGTTAAATTTTCAAGCTGTTTAAGTGACTCCATCTTCTGATATAAATAAAGTAGCCATCAGAAATGAAACAGATATAAATAAAGTAGTCATCAGAAATTAAGCACTTCTGTATCTTGCCCTGCTGAATATCCTGTATGGCATATATGCTTCTTCCAAATGTTATGCTTGTGCATAAAAAGCAAGAGATTAGTAACATGCACCACCATAGGGCCCTATCAGCTTATTGAACACACTACTTACAGAACACCATGATGAACTCTATTAAGTGAAATCTTATTAAGAATGATAGTTTCAGTGAAGTTTTCCCCTGGGGGAAAAACAGTGGGCCATCATTGGGAATTTGGACTTGTTCCCACTGTAGTGTGATCTCAGAGTTGGTATATTTAGTTAGGGGGTGGTGTGGGGGATAGGGTGGGTTGTAAATAGTGGTGTTTTTGTTACAGTTGCTGGGTTGGATAACTGTTTTTTCCCCTGGGAAAAACTTCACTAAACCATCATTTGATGGAATAAGATTTCACTTAATAGAGTTTGACGATGAGGTGTTCAGTAAGTACTGCATTCAATAAAGTGATACAGGCCCACCACAATAATGCACTGTGATAGTAAGCCAATGACGTTAATATCCATGTTATCATGAGATATCATGAGTGGATGGTGAGAGGATGGTGTAATAACATTTTTCATATGGAATGGACTAAAGAAATGCTACTGATTTATCTTCATGTCTTGGAAACTATCCTTTCTAGTAAGAGTAAGAAACTGTTTCTATAAACTGGAGCAATGCAGTTATTGCCATTCAGTGTTTTTACCTGTATATCTTTGTAATTGTTATAAATAAACATTCAGTCACATGGGCTGCTTGGCACTAGTCCTGACATACCTCATATCTGGAATATTAAAGTCAAAAAGGTTACATTGTTTTTGACACTTGCATGTGGACCTTGGATATTCTTTAATGGGTTCCTATGTATGATCATGAGAGATAGCACATGCATTGCTGCTCATTATCTTCCCTGCAACTTTTAACAACCAATCTGATATCCTTGGCATACTTTATCATGTCACTTTTGTTCTCAAGTCTACAAAATGGAGAAAATAAAGTTACTACAAGTACCTGTTACTGTCAAAAAGCATCAGACTACACCAGATACTATGACTTTAAGTTTCAGTGATTGGCAAACATTGTAGCTGCAGCTCTCATAATTCTTAGGAGATGAGGAGGCTGTTTACTGCTTATCAGTCCACTATTATTGCTTATATCTCATAAAAATGCAGCTATGACTTATTAGTGCACTTTTTCTGCAAGTGTTAAATATCAGTTACTGTCGATGTATATAAATCTAAATCCTGCAAGATCAGAGTAGCAGAATAAATCATATAATGGTCTCTATGAATAATGAAGTAACTACTTGTATTTTAAAACATAAAACCAAAAAGGAAATAAAGGTTAATAATGACGATGGATGAATTTACTACTAATGAAATTAAGTGGCAGGGTGTCATAGATAATGGGAATCTGTGTCCTTCATCAGTACTGCCAGCCAAGGAGAAGATCATGATAATGTAAGGCTAGATGCTCTGGAAAGAACAGATCCAGCAAAGATCATTTTCCCATCTTCCCATCATAAAAAGAGAAGGCTGGAAAGATGATCAGGCAAGCTTCTAGTACAGAGCAATTCAAGGAAACCTCCAAGCATAAATGTCCTCCTATCCAAATTAGAATATTCATTGGGAATGACTGATCCAATTATGACCCATATTACCAGTCTTTTGCAGACAGCAGAAAACAAGAGATGCAATTTATGTTTCTAGCACACCAAAGAACCCACTCTTTCTACAGAAAACAAATTGTCCATTTACGGCAGGGATAGGCATGTGAAAGGCTTGTTACCTTTATTTGCATACTGATTAACCTTGACTACTGACTCCCCTCTAGAAAAAAAAAAAAAACTTTCAGTTACTTTCCTGCTGCTGTCTCATTGCCAGAAGTGATAGATGTCATCCTGACAGCCTCTTGGACTAGTCATCAGTAAAAAGTTTTCCAAGCAAAACTTGAAAGAATGCCTTAACATGATATATATGAGTGTAACTGCTTCAGAGAATCTGCCATATCAGTAAGTGTATATCAAGTCTGAATATATCTTTGGGTGGTCGAGATGAACTCACTCAGGTGTCAAATGCTCATATCACAAGACACAGAGGGAGATAGCACAAATCATTGTTTGCTACAGGAAATTACTACTGGTGTGCTTTCCAAGTGTGCACGAGCATCAATTCCTTTGCTTAGAGCGATTTCTTCCTTCTTCGTGTTTGCACATCTGTGGGGTTAGAATATATTAGTCTGGTGGAGTAAGAGTTTTGCTACCCCATGTTAGGAGGTATAAGGCAGAAGGCGGCTTACCCTGCTGCAAAACAACACCTATTCTTTCATTTTTATCCTAGCATGTTTCAGATATTAGTTGCTGGCATTTTGCTTCTTCTGCATCTTGTCCTTTAAGACTTCACAGGGGACCCCAGATCTTTATACACTAGTGCATTTGCTTTAGAGATGTGCATTTTCATAGTATCCAAATAAGCTGAATGTATTTTATTGTATCCAAGTAAGCTGAAGTATTAAATAGCTCATAACATTCTTCAAACTTTTTTTTTAATTTGTTCTTATTGTTGTGCATTATGTAACCATCCTTAGATTTACTTATGATTTGAAGGTTATGCAACTAAATATATGACATGTAATACACACAGCTCATCTCTTAGATAAATATGTAAGACACCCTGTTCTTTCATGGGACAGGTTAAGGCCAAAAGGGACACTTGGACCTGTCCACACGATTAACAAATAGGTAAGTAAATACAGCAATATGTACATGCATACATAGAAATAAACATAACTATGCAGTTTATCCAGAAGAATGTGATAAGAGCTGTACCTGATTTCTCCAGAGAAGGTACATGGGACAATACCTGATATCATCACTGCATTCCATGCTGCACTGCAGGTACACAATGAGTAAATCTGCCAATGATCAATCTTGTTATAAGCACGTTAGCCCGCTGTCTAACCTTCAGTAAGTGGTGCCATTAAGGAAGCTTAGAATCTGCACAATAGTAGAAAAATTATGGCTTTCATGTAGAAATGAGAAAGTCAGACAAACAAGGTTGAAATAAATAATATGCAGAAGCTATTTGTCTGGAAACAAGGGAAAAACTGAAGCAAAAAGGAGAGTGCCAGTATCCCAAATAAGAATCCTATAGAAATTTTGGGAAAAATGTAATAAATATTTTACATATTATATATCTGTAATTATTTGTCTATTTACCTATATTTCTATTCATCTAGACAACTAGCTATTCATACTGATGTGTAAACAGATGCAGATAGATTACTAAAGAAAAACATCTATAAATGCAGCAATAAAAAGGAGCCAAAACCTCACACACATAGCAGCAGAATCTGGTCAACCTAGCGTTCTGCATATTTATTGCATTAGGATGTGTCATACTTTTTGTATCACTTCTCAGGCATTGCAATTATCCACTTTTTATTCAAAGTATACATTTCTTCCATCCTCAGCTCTAGTTTGCCAATTTTTCATGTAAGGCATCTGTAGTCTTGACATTTTCATTCTATTGTCAAATTTATTATCACTATTTATCCTCAATCGTCTGCTATTAACTGTTACCAAAAACTATAAGTATGCAATAAATAGAAAACAACGCTAACCTTTGTCTAAAGGCCCTTTCCTTCTGAATAGGGTACATTCCTAACATACAAAAACTGCTTCCAAAGTGCATTTCAATTAGATTTCCATTTCATAGGTAATTATTTTTGTGATTGCTTTTGGGCCACTATCAGTACATGCATTCAGCTTGGCAGTTACAAACACCTGACTGAAGTTCAGATAGACATTAGTCACCTCTGACTGCATTTGCTGAATGGAGGAAGTGCTGCTGTTCTCCTAGGATTTTACTTTTGTAAAAGAATATTTTGTACTAATGAATAAATCCTTCTTTTTTATTATCTTATGCATCACATCTGAGACAGTCAGTTGTAAGAATTCTCCAATAGCTTTCTCATGATTCAGAATAGTCTTAGGTCAGGCACCTAGCTTTTGTTTCGGTGTCATGGTGACTGTTAAATAAATACTATGCATTTTCAAGAATAAGGCCTTCTCTCCATGGAGTCAGAGCAGATTAGAACAGAAGCGTGTCTTCAGTTTGCAGTGCCAAGTACCGCAGAGATCACAATAAAAAAGCTGTGCTCAGTCCCCTGTCTCCAACAAAAGGAACTGAAAATTGCACTTTTGGATTATCAGACAAAGGATCAACAAACTGCAGATAATTTATTCCACTAAGTACAATGTTTAGGAGGCAACTTTTCATATGCTGCAGAGTTTAATATATAAATGTATTCATAATCTGCAGCACAATCACATCTTAAGGCAATTTTGAAATAATAACTTCACTGTAGAAATTTAATAGCTTTTTTTTTCTTGTTTGTATATGTATACATCTTTTCCATCTGACTGTACTTAAAACCAAATTCTGGATTTTATTTTACATAATTTACGGAGAAAAACAATACACTCTGAATATAATTTGAGCTTATTCGTTTCTTTAGAGGACATCTGTCTGAGCAGACTACTGAAAGTTCTAAGTGATAATGTTTCAGATTTATTGTAATTCATCGTGAGAACATGTATGCAGTAACATTCCAAGATCTGGCATTTCTTTCCTGTAAATCATTTATCGGCTATCATATACTGTGTGACCTCTTATTTAGTCATAAACAGTTGTCTAGCTGAAACATCTCTTCTTTGAACTTTTCATAGTGCAGGTTCTAAGAACACAAATGACTACCATACCAGATGTAACAGTTACATCAGCTAATAATGAAAGCAGTTACTATCATTCTGTTCAGAAATGGAGATTCTAAAAGTTGAGTTCAAAGCTACCCTGCATAATCCATATCAAAACCAGCATGGTGGGTATAACATTTGCATTATGATAGATAAGTGAGTTAGAAACAGTGCTAGTCATCAGGGAGCACCGAGTCTTCAATGTTAAGAAACAAACAGTGTATTCAACTCCTCAGTATAGCACTGACTCCAACCATCAAAACACTGTGACTATACCAGGAAAGTGAAAAGTGTGGTGGGGTAGAAAGGCAACACAGCCATATAGTGCACACCGCAAGATACAGGCTATTGGAGATGAGTTTAGCATGTAAAATTTAAGTGTGACATCTTGTACTTGTGGACTATTCACGAAGCTTCAGAAAGCATAGAGGTAGATGTGCGACATAATGGGAAACTAGCAGAAAAAGATGCCCACGATCACATACACAGGACAGTCATAATACCCAACATACCTCTCATCTCTATTTGACTTGCACATGATTTCGCCTCATATTGTTGACTTCCCCTCATACAATTTTTGACATTCTGCTGAATCAGTGAGAAGTGCAGTAATTTATTACTGCCAGATATTACAGTTTCATGCATTTATTGTTTAGAAAATGCATGCTGATGATCTATTAACTTTTTAAGTGAATCAGTTTAATATTTTATTTGTTTATACATTTATTTATATATTGCCTGCATTTGTTTACTAGCATTATTTGGCTGGGCTATGCAAGACCACGTTTCAATGAAGCCCAAAGGAGAAAAGTTTCATAAACATAAAACATAGCTGAACTAAGGTGGTAATTTGGCAAAAGATGTGACTGGTAAAATATTTCTTAGTTACATACAGGCATACAAAAATAAACTCCACTTACACAATAAACATTTTACAGTGAGTTAAACATATTACAATACAAATCAGTCAGTAAACGTCAAAAGCATTTAATATTTCGGTTTTCCAAAGTAGTAGTGCTTTGATTGGTAGCCATTTGGAGTGCTGGGATGCACTAAAGTGAGTACTGAAATACAGAGACTGAATGGCCTAAAGAAAGGATTTACATATACTAAGTCTGAGATATCATTTACTAGAAAATTATCTTTTCTCTGATTACATCAATCTTGGAGTTTTAGATATATAAGATCAGGGGGTATGGGGGGCTTGCCTCCAAAATTGGGGGTGCAGGTGGACCTTGCTCTCCCTTCAAAATCAGGTTTAAAGGAGAACAGTAATTTCTGAGACTGACACTTGTTTTCTTTCTGCATTTTTTTTAGCTTCTCAACACTCAGCATTTCAAGTGCCAACATTTCAATACGGAGCCATTTTGATCATTGGAAACATTGATGGGTAAGAGGAATTTGTGGAGGAAGAGAACTCAAAAGTTAGAGAAAGAAAGGAAGATGTAATTAGAATAGACTAATTACAATAAATGGAAAGCAGGAAAGAGGAATTAATAAGTAGAAAGTGTAGCTAGGATTGCAGTTAGCGAGTTGAGGTAGAACATTGAGATGAGCATGGAGGTTATTGTAGTAGTATTATTCAAGCATTAGTAGGAGGCTGCTGGGTAAATTAGTGAAGATGGGGCAGCATATATAAGTGTTCATAGGAGATAAATGTGTGCAGTGAGAAATGATTGGCTCTGTATAGAGTTTTAAGCTTTTGGTGAGCTTTCTTTATGACATTATGTATGTGAAAATCAAACTTGAGATTACCATCAATTGTTACACCAAGGAACTTGATGTTGTAAACCAGCAAGGTTTATTGTTTAGAGCAGAGGCAATATTAAAAATATTTAAGTTTTGCATACTGATTTTAGTAAGGAAGTACACCAGTTTAGTTTTTTTAGTATTTAGTATAGTATGAGTGCTAACTATCCAATGTACTTGTGCAGAGTAGGATTCCTGTGTAATGGTCTGTAGCTGTCCCTATGAGGTGGCATGCCGAATGATTGTAGCACAATGCTTCATAATGAATGATGATGTGACAGAGTAAAACTTATTTATGTTATTGTTGAAAAGCTAGGGTCCAAGAACGGACCTTGTGGGACAACTACACGCACTGAGATGAAGGAGGAATGTGTTTTGTCACCTTATTGCTTGGTTGTGATTGTTTAAGTAGCTCTAGAGCCATGATTATATTGTTTGAGACAAGGTGAGTTCTGCTAGTGTTTGAATTGGTTTTGGATTGTGGAACACTACTGAATGGCTTGGAATGGTCCAAAAAAATAGCTATGTGTTGTTGCAGGCATTACAACATTGGTTGACATTGTCTAGAAATGATAGTAGAGAAGTAGTGGTGAGGACAGAAACTATGCTGGGAAGGTGAGAGGAAATTATTGTTGAGTCGATATTGAAGCATTTGTCCCTACATCTCATGATGTGTTTATTGACATGGTTTAAGCAAGGTACATATTTTGACTTTATGCATGTTTTTGTAAGTGGTGCATGATCATTTAGTAGGTTTAAGAATGTCATACGGAAGGTGGTAGTAGCATCAATTAGGTGTAGCTGTTTTAAACTGAGCCATTTTCTATCTATCTATCTATCTATCTATCTATCTATCTATCTATCTATCTATATCTATCTCTCTCTCTATCCTTTGCTGACCAGGTTAGTAACCTCTTTTTTCGGGAGATCCAAGGTAGTATTTGAACTACTAGGCAACATTTGGCCAAGGCATCAGGGAACGTCCCCTACTCATTAGGAGAGTGTTTGTTTCATTCCTGGAGCAGTGGTGTCTGGGGGATCAGCAATCAAGGAGATCCAAGATGGCAGATAGCACAGACACAAATGCCAGTGTGGTGTTTGAGGCTTCACAGGATTCTGAGGAGCCATTTCAGCAAAAAATGTGTTTGTTTAATCAGAAGCAAATGTTCAAAACAACAATGGATGTTTTAATACAACTTTCCAATTGGGAGGGTTACAGGAGGATATTGTTGGGTGAAGTGTTGTTGCAGAGTGAGTCAGAGTGGGGAAAGAATGTTTATGTGGTGAAATTATAAATACAATCCAACTGGAGGAATTAGAAGCCATTTTATATTAAGGTTGCCAAAAAAAGAAATCATATGCAGACACTGTTAAGGAAACTGAAAGAAAGTGATAAGAGATAAACAGAGGAAAATCAATTTCAGCAGTCAAAGGAAATTCATAGCTAAAATTCAGAACAAATCAGAAAAAGAAATGGACAAGTACGACAGATGAGGTAATTTAATGATCCCATTAGGAGTGAAGTCTCATGAGGTAAGATCTTTTATTCTTATTTATAAAGAGACATTTTGTGACATTAGTTTTCAGACTGGTTTTGTTTTTTAAATTTTCTTTGGGGGGGGGGCTAGAATGAAAAGAAAAAAAAACTGCAATATATGGAACTCTTATGTGGTTAAAATATTTCACAGAGAAATAAAAAGATAATGCACATTCATTTTTGAACTGAAGTTAAAAAACAAACCTTAAAGAGATATTTAAGAAAACTTTGTAAATAAGTTATGTACATTGGCAAAGTATATGGTACCAGAGGATTATGGACTGGTGGATGGAAATGTCATATTGTACTGAAAATTGAGAAAGTAAACAGTGTTCATATCCATAGTATAACATGTAGAAGGTGGCAGGGCTGTTGTAAGATATTGGGGGAATCTAAAACATCTTCTATTTTTTTATGGAATAGATAATAATTTGATAAATGACTGTGGCAAGAAACATGTTATATTTGTGGAGAAACAGGACATGATGTAAAAGGGTGTGAATTGAAATGTTACATTCCTAGAGCATTCATGGATGTATTGTAACCTACAGAAAATGATGAAGAAGAAGAAGAAAACAAAAGCGAGTATAGTATATGGAAAGAAGAAACAGTCCCATTAAAAGATAAAGAAGAATTGAGGAAGCAAGATAAGGGTAAAAATAAAGATAAGCATAAAGAGCAAAATGAAACAGAAGATATTATAGAAGAACATTGCAAAATAAGTCATGAGGAAGATATAAATTAGAAAACAGTGAAAGATAAAACAAATTCTGTTGACAAAAGAGTAAGGGACAGGAAAAGAAAGTTGACATGGATAAGTGCAAAAGTGAAAAAGAAAGGAAATAGATAATGCAAATCAGATAAGTACTTCAAATTTACATAATTTCTGTTAAGCTACAATAGGGATATAGAACTTTTAGAGTTCATTCATTGGCATAGTAAGTGTGATGTAATAATATTGGAAGATGTAAGATTGTTGATACCAGAAGAGTGATTACAAACAAACTATAATAAAATATAAATTTCTGATCACTAAAGGCTGCTTAACCAAACAAAAAATTTAGAAAACAAGCAGTGCTAGGGCGCCACAGAGAAACATTTATTAACTAATGAAACAATAAAATGGCACAAAAACAGCACAGGCATAGAAATAGGGATAATCACTTTCAATTCATATAGCCTTCATCAGATCCTGCATTATGATATATATATATATATATATATATATATATATATATATATATATATGAAAAACTGAAAATGATAAGAGAGTGCGGTAGAAAAATATCACAATACAATATTATTATGTTAATCCTTGGGCTGACCTAATGAATGTAAAAAGTTAAGCTATAAATGTATGAAAAGCACAGTGTAATAAGCAAATAGAATGTAAAGATGGTGGTTAGTGATTAATAAATTACTAATATAAGGAAATATATGATTTAAAAATCAGTGAAAGAGTTTGTACATATTGTGGTAAGGTAGAAAGTACAGTACATGTTTTCTTACAATGAATAATGGTTGCAAAATCAAGGGAAAAATATGTGAAAATATATTTGAAAATATAAATGAGAAAATAAAATAAATGTGGATATGATTATGTATCTATATTATAGTAATAAAAATAAGAGATATTTTTGTAAAATAGTCAAAAGATTATAATTACATTCTATGAACTATTTGGAATGAAAGCGTAAATGAAATAATGTTCAATGGTAAATGGAGATCAGCAGCAATTTTAAGAAAAAATAGATGGTGGTTATTGAAAAAGGAGTGAAGGTCAAATAAGGATGGGTGTATATTATAATCTCAAAGGTTTAAAACTTGAACTTTAGTGATCAAAGTCTTAAACCATCAAAACCAAAAAAAAAAAAATACTAAATTAAAAAAAAAAAAAAACAACTTAATAGTGTGTAGGCAGGGGGGCAAGTCCCCTGCACATCCGCACTACCCCTACTTAAATGTACCAACTCTGAGAATGCACTACATTGAAGTAAACGGAAATCTCCCCTACAGAGATTTTCCATTTAAACATTCGATGTAGTGCGCTTTCGGTATTCTCGTGTCAACAATATCGTATTCGATATTGTCAGACTTTGAGATTTTAATATAGACCCAATAAGAAAAAGGATAGATGTTTAGCATAATGAGTAAGATATGTATAACTGTTTGATAACAGAAAGTAATGGAAAGCTGTACACTATACCAATTGCAAATATGTACTTTTGTAAATAGTGTTGGAAATAATCATTTAAATAATGAAGTCCTATTCTTTTTAATAGGTGCTGTGTTGTCTTACATCCACTTGAGCTACTACAAACTCAGGCCGATGATCCAAAGGAAGAGTTATAACCTAATTAAGATCATTGCAGAAAGAGTCTCATTGTATTTACTAAGGTTTCTAACTAGCTTACAGCGATGAGAATTTGTTGGTCTGTTATATATTCTAATGATAAAGGCAGAGTGGTAATCATTCAGAGAATCAGGTAGAATTCCTTCATAAGTGATTTTATCAGGAGCAGTAAGTATCTGGTCTAAGACTGATTTAAAGTTATTGTCCTTGCAATGCCTGGTTGGAGTGTTAATACATTGAGATAAATTATAAAAACAGACAGAAGTGTTGATAGTACACAGTTGAGCCCAACTGATGTTAACTTCAACAAATATAAGAGTTTCAAGTTTAATTTTTCATAATCAGGACATAATGTTTTCAAGTGTAGTATACTTATTGTTTAGGGGATGTGTAAAGCTATCATACATATGGCTTTGTTTGGGTTTAATAAAAGTTGGGTGATTGGTTTAAGTTCATGGGTTCATAAGTGTATTTGAGGCTAACATCCACTAGGGACTTTATAAGCCTAGTCACACAACCTATTTATATCCTTTTGTATCTTGGGCATTTTATTAGGAGGGGTTCTGTGAGTTCGGAAGTTGCTGGGGATTATGTGGAGGGGATATATTAGTCTGGACATTGTTTAATGTCTTCTTCTATCCATCTGAGACATGGGGGCCAAATCTAGGGTAAATTTCCTTTTTCCTTTCCATTGTTCAAAGTTACTCTTGAATAGGGTTAGGGAGGTACTCTGCTTCACATGGATAGGGAGTCTATTCCAGAGAATTGGGATACTTTGGGACACATATCTGTCTTGCCAACATGTCCTATTTATATTGCAAGCAAATTTAAATCCTTAGATCTATTAGTTATTTTGTTCATATTGAAGATTTGCAAACGGTCCATCAGAGCTGGATCCAAGGATGCTTTGTATGCCAGGTAGAGATCATTTTTCAGCAATCTGTAGGGAACCAAGTATAGAGGATATGGTTTTAAGGTTACACATATAGGACAATGTCTTTATGCCCTTGATTCTCTTAGTAATGAACCTTTGTGGCTTTCCAGCTATTGCATACATCTGGTCAAGTATATGCTAAAGGGGATATTACACTCAATCATGGGTCTGATGAGGGCTGAATATAGTGGCATTATGACTTTTTTGGACCTTGGTGTAATGCTTTTACTTTTAACCTGGGTAACATAGAATGCTTTTCTTACTACCTTGGCCACATGTTGGTCAAAGGGCAGATTATGCTCCCAGATTCCTGTGTCCCAAAGGATCCCTCTTACAGTTGTTCTATCAGTGTCATAATTCACCTGGTTGGCAGATTTTGCAAAGGTACTATAATGCATTTTTGCATTGATTTTTTTAAACCATGACTTTGGCACCAGTCATTTGTCTGTGTTAGACCCTCTTGCAAGATGGTTTTCATCATGGGGGACTCTATGATACCTCCTTATATGCATTCATCTGCAAATGTGGTCTTTCAAAACTTCTTGACATTTGTTTTGACCTCCAAGAAGAAGATGCCAAAGAATAGTGGACCCAGCAAGGAACACCGAGGTACACTGCCGATGACTAGTCTCTTTGTGAAGTGGTCTCACCAGTCCTGATTTTCTAGATATTGTCTGTAAACCAGCTGGTAATCCAGGAAGTTATGTAGGGGGTTATACCTAATTTGGTGAGTATGTCAACAATAACAGAGCAGGGTATTGTATTGAACTCCTAGGCTAGGTCTAGTTTGGCAGCATGCATCAATTTCCCCTCATCCATTGCCTTGGTGACCTTCTCAAGGAAATCCACAAGGTTAGTAGCATATTCCCTTAACATAGCTAAATTGACTTGGGTTCAGTGCCTGAAGGTTGCCTATATCTTTGTCTAGAATTTCTATGATAATTCTTTTCATGGCTTACCATACAAGACTAGTTAGACTAATCTGTCTGTAGGTTCTGTGGTTGGTTGATGGTCCTCTCTTGTGAAGAGGGGTAACCATCACAGTCTTCCACTCATGTGGCACAAAGCTTGTTTTGAGACTATAGTTAAAAAGTCAGCCAGCAGATATTGTACATTGCTCTGCTCAGTGACCACCATTTTAGCACACTGCTGTGTGCTGCCTTTCAGATTTCAAACATAGCTGAAGAAAGTCTTGTGTTTTTTTTTTCCCTGGAAGTCTGGCCTAACCTTCTAATTACCCTTGCTGTACTTAAGTTAGTCCTCTTGGCATCCTGTTCAATTTAATGAGAGAGCTGTTATCATTATGAGAGTTAATCTTCCTGATTTTAGCAAAGACCTTTTTCAGTTTGTTGTATGACATGTGAAGGCTAGGATTCTATTAGCGTGGTTTGTTTTTAGAGCTTGTTTTTGGCTTACTTCTAATAGGTACAGTAGTACAGCAGTCTGTTTGCAGCCAGTTACATGGTTGTTTAGGATCTCTTTGAACTTTATGTTAGGAGGGACAATGGATTTTTTTAAGCTATCAATTAATAGGAGGTAGTTTGCTTTGGAATAGTTTCTACCTTTTAGAGGGTTTGCTGGGGTTATCAAATTATTACAAGGGAGACAGCTTTGTAGTCCAACCTCACTAGTGAGGACATAACACAGAGGGATAGTACTCTGCCATACTGGTGAGTATCCGCTGAAGTATGTTAGAACCGCTAGTGTGTGTACACACTATCTGGTGAAGGGTGTCTGTGTTAATAAAGTCCAGGAATCTGAGTACTTGCATATTTGAGGCAGTGTACGTTTCCCAGTCTATAGAGCAGTACTTAGAGTTTCCCATGAAAAGGGTACTTGGTTGGACGGTCAGTGTCTCCAGTAAGGCTAAGCATGAGTTTTATGTGTCTTGGGACATAAAGGGTGAACTATAGCTTGCTAGATTATGCTATGTGACTTTGTCTATGATTATTCACACATGGATAAACTCCAATGAATCATTCTGTTTAACCAGCCTAGAAGAATAATTGTTAATATAAATTGAGACTCATCCACATTTAGTCCCTGTCTGTGTAGATGATGGTCTAAATGTGTGAAAGGCACTGAAAACTTGCACTACCAGAGTACTTTCTGTAGTTTTAAACTCTCTTGGTAACAGCACAGATGTTTATATTATTCAGATTGAGGAAAGATTGCAATGTGTTGAGGTTTTTGTTTAAGCTCCTAAAATAAAAAGTAACACATTAGAGTTTCTTTTTTTTTTTCTTTTCATTTTTTTTTTTACTTTTTTCTTCTATTTTATTGGGTTTGTCAGTTTGGCATTGCCCAAAAAAGGCTATAAGGGGGCAGATAATATTATATACGATATTCAGAAGCCTAGGGGAGGCAGATTTGGACAATTCCCTGCAAAAGGCAACATGGTTTGTTAACCACATCTCTTATGCTGGCAAATATTTTATCCCCATGGAATGACACCAGAAACTAAGCCAATTACTGAAGTTAATCATCTTTTGTTTGTACTATGGCATCATCCGTGGTGAAGGTAGAATGCTGCTCAATGCAAGGCACATACCTCCCTGAGACACATATTCAAAGAAATCAATAATTTCTCTCTTCATTTAGTCAAAGGAAGTATATCTCAGGTCATTTACTATGATCGGATCTCACTACTACCTGTGCTGTAGTGACTTGTGTATGTGCATAGTTGTGGATCCTGGCTCCAGATAAGCACCTGGCCATTATCTTTTCCTTGTTCCATGTGTTGAGTGGAGCATTTGTGTGTTATAAAATGGAGTGCCCAGTGTCTAGAGTACTGGGTAATGTTTTTGTTTGCCTTATGGACTTTGATTTTGGAACGCCACTAGATGTAGGTGTATGTGTGGTGTCTGGTGTTGCTCTTGATGAATGCGTTAGAGATTGTTAAGAATAGTCATTGCATTTATGAGCTTAGGAGGTCTTTGAAGTTTGGGAAAATTGCTTTTTAGTGTGTCAGAATATGTTGGTCTATGTGTATGGATGTAATGTGTGCATTCTTGACAACCATGTATATGTGAATGATTTTAGCCTCCACTGAAACTGTTTATATACATCTCTCATATATTGTGTTAATTTTTTCAAGAATTAAAAAGCTGCCTGTGGATATGAGACATTTACTTCATGTCTCAAAATGCCCAAATCTACCAAGCAGGCTATGAAGACATTTGAAAATTCTATACCCATGTTGTCCAGACCTGTATTTGGGTGGGCTTCTCTAGGAAGTGTATTGGGTTTTACAGAGGTCTCTGCAATTCCATTGTTTTCAACTCACATTTTATGCATTACTGCTACACCACCTGCCCTTCTGCTTTCTCAATGTATTCTAAACAGAGTATAACCAGAAGGAAGGACTTCTTCATTTGATATGTTTGGTTTGAAACATGTTTATGAAAGGGCAAGTATATCTGAGGAGTGGTGAGGGAGATCCATGTATGTCATTTTGTTGGAGAGGCTCTGGATATTTAAGTTTGAAAGTTTTAAGAACTTGTTATTGCTGGGTGTCTGTTAGTTTTGGCTGCATGTAGAAGGATACTGCAGAGGAGAAAGTTCTATATGATAGACCTTGATTTGGGTGGGCATTATTCCTAGGCTGTGTTAGTATATTATAAGAGGCTAGAGTAGAAGTGGAAAGTAAGCTCAAAAGGTTCAGGAATATTTGATACATTCAATCTCTTCTAGTTGTAGTGACAGATATTTACATTTTAAAAAGTGTATCATTCGAGAAGGATAGAGTTCAGAAATGATAATAAGATGATCTGTGGGGAGGTGCTGTGGAGGGAAAAGTGGTTTGGTGGGGTGTGAATGAAAATAATGGAGGGTTGAGTGATAAGTGGAGAAGCATGGAAAGTAACACTAAGAGTGATAAGAGGAAGAAAGTTAGAAACATAGCTACAGGGGGATGCATAGGTATGAAGTATTATGTAAATTCTAGGAGTATACCAGGGGGATGTAGGTGGGAGTTACTTAAAGAAATGCATCCTTATGGAGGGGTATGCTAGGGAAGGTTAGATGTTCAAGTAAGCCTAGTAATGGGAGGAGAAGGAGGACATAGAAATGTGTTTGATTTTTTTCCTATGGCAGAGGGAGAAACAGAAAGAGAGAGAGAGAGTATAATTACTGGGATTAATTCAGAAATGTGGAAGGTACTATATGGTCAGATAGTGGTAAATTGTGAAAAAACTAAATGTGAAATAAGTGGGGAAGGGTAGGATTGGGGTTAGGGTAGTGGAGTGGACTGAAGTGAAGGCAAGTTGTTTGAGGCTTAACAATGCAGGGCAATCAGCCCCTAGATGAGAAATGTCAGAAACAATCTGTACAACTTGGAGTAAAACAACAGATCAGGTTAAGCTACTTATGTGAGGTAAATTATGCAGACCCAAGTAAAGAAAGATAATTATGGTGTGTAAGCTGCTGGTGATCTACTTCTCAGGGAGTGGAAATGTAGTTTGGGACAAACTAAGTTTTCCCCGTCCCATGAGCAAAGGGTAAAGGGGGAGTATAGATTAGAACTTAATGGGAGGCTTTGCATGTAGGTTAGTTGGTGTGATGGTGGTGATGAAAGAGGTAAAGGGAAAGGGAGAAGTTAAAGGAAGTGATGTAAGGGGAGGGAGGGACTCATAATAGGCTTAAGTGGTAAGGCTTAGGGGAAGTAGGTACATTTTGGCATGAGTTGGTGGTGTTATAGCTAGCTCACGTCTAGACGACCTGTAGGTATTGCAGATTAAGGTAGGCCTAGGATGGTGTGGGTGGCACTGAGGAGTGAGGTGGAATTGGTATGGTGTTTTTTTTTTTTTTGTTTTCCCTCTCCGTGGGTAAGTTGGTAGAGTGAAAGAGTTATTGTAAAAGGGGGGTATGAGGTAGGCAGCTTTTGGTAGAGACTGGAGTTGGTGTTTAGGTGATAGGAGGTATGGACGGTGGTGTGTGGTGTTTAACTGGAGTGTGGTGGCTTACCTGGTGGCATGGCTGTCAGATTTCTTGGTTTCATCGTGGTCTGGTGGTGCTGTGGTGTTACTGAGGATGGTCGCTGGTGGTCCGGTGGTGGTTCAAGGTCATTTCGTGGGTCCGGTCATGGTATAGCTGGTCCAACAGGGGAAGGGTAGGTCCATGTGGTCTGGGGACAGGCCTTTGGCTCAGAGGCCTGCTCGCAGTATGCCTGGTGGTCGTGATGAAATGATGTGGAGGATTTGTTCACTCCCCTTTTTGTTTCTTGCATTTAGCATCAGTGGTAGTGGTGGGAGATGCTTTAATTCCTCCCTGGTGGGTTTGTGCGGCTGTTCCGTTTTGGTCCGCGGTCCTTTTGAGAAATTCGTGGGTTGATATATGTATATGTTAGTACTAGGCTCGATGCCCTTGTAGACCATTTTAAGCCTAGCCAATTACGCCATGTGAGAATCAAACCCTACACCTTGTGTTTATAAGGTAAACACCTTAACCATTGTGACAGCCTCCTACCCTTTGCATTAGGTTGTGGGGAAATGGCAGGGATGTCACTTTTGCGCATGAGTACTGGAGGTAGCGGCCATTGATGTGAGTGTATTAATGCTCTCCCTGTTAAGCAGGGAGAGCTACTGGAGTCTAGGATCGGCTGTATTTTTTTTTTTTTTTTAAAAAGAAGAAATATTTATTTAATAATGAGATGCACAGTAATTAATATTAAGCATCCATGCCTGAAGCAACCCGATGATCCTGCTACACCCAAAGATTAGTGTCTTACGTACAGAGATTCACAAAGTCAAACACCAGGATTGGCAGGTAAAATGAGGGCAAAGTGGAAGAAAGATGACCAGTTTTATTAGTAGTAGGAACAATTGGTCTAAAAAAAAAAAGAATGAATTTGCAGACATTTAATTATGCTACCAATACAGGTAAGTCCATATAAGCTGCAGAAGGAGGCAGTTCTGGGCACATTGCTGGTGCTATGAGGAACACTTTTGGTTAACATCAAAAATTAAAACAATACTCACAAACGTTAATTATAATTTGGCTTTGAAAGGAGAAAAGTAATGATTTCTACGAGGATGGAGTTCATTGTGTGCATGAATGTTTGCAGTTTGTATGACGTGACATGCGCTGAAGTTTGTTTGCTGAACTGGGTTTAGTTGCAGTTGGTTTTAGGGAGCTGGGATACTTTAATCTATGTCTGTGGATGTTTGTGATAACAGAAGATGCATATTATGGCTAGACCTAAAGGCTGATTTCTCATGAGCACGTTTGGGTGGAGACTGGCTATAATTTTGGGTAGTTTGGACAGAATGGGTTGGGGGGGTGGGAATAGGGCAGTTCGGTTTGGGGAGCAGTGTTAATGTCATGTGTTTCTTTTCTTACAGATGGCTAACTTACCAGGATTACGTCAGTGATAGCAAGCTATTGTGGCCCCGGGGTGAGGAGTTATTTCAGGAGGTGGCAAAGTCCGAGGTGGTAATGGAGCCGGAAAAAGTTCCAGGTCAGAAGAGGTGGCATCCCATGGCGAGAACCCCAGCTCAGGGGAAAAGACAGCGAAGCAGATGGTTGCTGTGGATTTACCAGCTCCCAGTACATCTCAAGATGAAGGTGCAGGTAATGGTTTTATTTCAGCAGTGACTGGTGAACTGTGTGTTGAGGATTATGGGGGATGCAGGGATGAAGGGGAACTGTTAGGTGGGAATCTCAGAGGGGAATTACAAGTGACAGAGGGTGCTCAAAGGGGGTTGGCACAGGGAGCCAGGTATGCTGTTGGAGATGTGACTGGGGTGGGTGTAGGTTCTGGAGACAGTTCGGTTTTTGACTCGGAGGTAGGCTCTGACTTTGGGCTTCAGCCAGGGGACTGGTTAGCTACCCAAGCTTTGGGACAAGAGGCTAGAGTGTTTTTTCTGACCCCACACATTCCAGGGTCAGTGAAAGAAAAATTTTGGAAAGGCGAGTATGTGGTTTTGTTTGAATTGATCGATGTGGAAGGGGTCCAGCGGTTAATGGAGGTGGAGTCATCTAATAGCAAGGACTTGCTGGTGGCTTTAGTGGCATTGGGGAGGAAGATGGTAGATAAGCTTCACCCTAGGATGTGGGATAATTGGGTGGTCAGCTTTATTTACTATATGGTGGTGCAGCTGAAGAGTGATGGGTCATTGGCCATGCCTCTTCTAGGATATTTCCTTACCATTCGGGAGGCACAACAGTTAAGGCCAGGGAATGCGTGGCTTTGGTACAATCAGCGTTTCCACATATGGAAGGCTGTGAACCAGTCCATTATGTTGGGAGGTGCATAATCTGGATATATGGTTAGCTACGATGATGGATAGTTATGGGGGGTTTAACAGGAGGGTGAGAGGGGGAGATGTAGTGGGTGTGTGTTGGTCTTTTAATTGTGGTTCTTGTTCATAGGTAGGGTGCAAATTTGCACACACTTGTTCAAGATGCAGAGGGAGTCATTCGGCCATTTACTGCAGTCGGCAGGGCCTTTCCACGTGGAACTCCAATGTTATGGTTCATGAGGGTGGATTTCTCCCCTCGCAGGGGTTTCAACTTTAGAGGAAACAGAGGAAGGGGCACCATTCCCCATTAAGGTGGAAGCCCTGAGGGGTATGCTTTGCTGGTTTCCTGGCCTTGCGATAAAGACTGAGATATTACAAGGGCTTCAGCGGGGATTTCCTATAAAGTCCACAGTGGGAGGGGCTGGGGTGGTTGCAAGAACCTGCATTCAGTTCAATGTAAAGAGGACATCTTGGAGGTTTTGGTGGAGAAGGAGTGTTGGCCGGGGCATTTATTGGGTCCCTTTGACAGTCCGCCTTTCAGTAGTTGCAAGGTGTTGCCCTTGGGGTTAGTACCAAAGAAACGGGCCAAGGAATTCAGATTGCTACATCACCTGTTGCATCTGAAAGGGAATTCAGTGAATGATTTTATTGCAGATTAGGAGGTCAGGGTAAATTATGCATCCTTGGACAATGCTGTGAAAGTGATCAGGGAATTTGGGAGCTATGGCTGGTTAAAGTTGACAATGAGTCTGCCTTTTGCTTGTTGCCTATTAGGAGTGAGGATTGGCTGTTACAGAGGATGAAAGTAGGTGAGAAGTACTACTTTGATACAGCTATGCCTATGGGTTGTTCAGTGGCATGTGCGACCTTTGAGAAATTCAGTAACATATTACATTGGATTTGGCAGCAGAGAGTGAGAATGTAGAAGGCAGTGCATTATTTAGATGATATTCTGCTGGTGGGCAAAGGAAGGGCAGGAGCACAGGAGGGGTTGAGGGAATTATTTGAGCATGTGCAAGGAGTTGGGTACCTTTGGCTCAGCATAAGATGGAAGGCCTGGAGAGAGCCTTAGAATTTCTGGGATTAATGGTAGATGCGGAGTGAGGACTGTTTTGTCTACCCAAGGATAAGATAGAGAGACTTTGGATGGCTATACGTTTGGTGCTGGTCAAGGACAAGATACAAATTTGATCAGTCATGGAGTTGTTGGGGCTTTTGAATTTTGCCTGCCGAGCTGTACACCTAGGGCGAGCCTTTTGTAGGTCAGTGGCTTATATGTTGAAAGGGGTAGGAGTAAATATCCTTGGATTAGGGTGACCAAACTGGTGCGGGAGGACTTGGTGTTGTGGAATGGATTTGTGCAACAATTTAATGGGATCTCTTTCTAGCAGGCTGACTGGGTGGGGCAGGAAGAACTTCAGTTATTTACGGATCCAGCTGGGGTGCTGGTATGGGGGCCTACTTTGGGGGTCAGTGGTTTGCAGTTGAATGGCCTCGGGATTGGAATGAGGAATGGAGGCATGACATGGCCTTTCTAGAGTTGATGCCTATATGGGCAGCTTTTGTGGTGTGGAAAGAGCATTTGAAGGACAAACAAGCAGTTTTTCATTCTGACAATATTGCTGTGGTGAGGGTATTGCAAAAGAAGATGGCTAAGTTGGGATTGTTGCTGTTAGTTTTATGTAAATTGGTTTTGCAGAGCCTGTTAATAAATTTTTCCTTAACAGGCGTGCACGTGCCTGGCGTAAAGAATGATATTTCTAATAGTTTGTCCCGATTTCAGTTTTGCAGGTTTCGAGAGTTGGCTCCGTGGGCGGAAAATGTGCCAGAATCCCTACCAGAGGAGATGTGGAATCTTGGGTCGAGATAGCCAGGTGGTTGGTGTGGCAATCCTGGGCTCCTTCTACAAGGAAGGCTTATAGTAGAGCTCATTCTGATTTTAATCAGTTTGTTTTGCAGTTGCCAGAAGAGGAGGGGGTGTGGTTGGAGGAATTATTGTTGCGATATTTGGCTCGTGCTTCGGGGATAGGCAAGGCTTTGCAGATTGTCAAGATGGATTTGGCTGCTATTAGGATTTTTGCTAAGGTAGCAGGGTTGCAAGATTTCACAAAGTCCTGGACATTAGGGCGGATGTTGAGGGGTTGGGGGAGAGTGGTGGTGGAATGTAGGGACAGATGATGGCCGCTTACGAGGGTGGTATTGAAAGTTTTGTTGAGAGGGTTAGGGTTATTACAAGGTGGGTCTTTGGATTAGTTCATGTGGGGCATGCTGTGTACATGGTTATATTTTGGCACCTTTCATGTTTCTGAGTTGTTAGGTTCGTTATGTTGGAAGGATGTTATCACAGCTGAGAGAGAGATTACTATTGCATTAAGGAAAAGTAAGACAGATCAATTGGGTAGGGGATTCATGGTGGTGATTAAGCCTGTCAGGAATTCTAGCCTTTGCCCAGTAACATGGGCCAAAGAATTCAAGAGGAGGCAGACTGGGAGTGTAGATGAATTCATTTTTTGTTGTGTGGATGGGAAGGTGGTTTCAAGCAGTAGATGTATAGGTTTGGTTAGGAGAGATTTACACTGCATGGGATTTCCTGTTGATAACTTTGCAGCTCACTCTTTTAGAATTGGCAGGGCTTCGGATTTAGCTAGAGAGGGTAGTTCCATTGAAGTTATTAAGAGATTGGGAGGTGGTCTTCAAATGCATTTTCATCATATATTAGATCGTCGTTGTCCTGATTAATAACATTCTTTTCTTTGAGGGAAACATATCATCATCTTGAGGCATTTGTATATCCACTGGGTGGAGAAGCGTTCTTTAGTGAGGGAAGATGGGACAAATTTGAGTTTATCGCATTTAGGGGGGGTCAGTGACTTGGCATGGTGCTAGGGGTATTAGGTGGGATAGGTTGTTGCCTGAATTTGAGAAGGTTAAATTGAAAGTAGGGTGTCCTGGCATATTAGTAGTTCATTGGGGGGGGGCAATGATTTGGGCATTCTTTCTAAGAAGCATTTAATGGATAGTATCCTACAGGACTTGTTAAGATTACAGACATTGTACCCGGGTATGGAAATTATTTGGTCAGAGTTGATGCCTCATTTGTGTTGGAGGAACGCACATAGTTATAGGGTGACTGGAAAGGTCAGGCGGTTCGTCAATCAGAGATTGGCTAAGCAATTAAAAATTATTGGATGCATACCATTGAATACAGAGATTTTGAGGGTGGAGAGGAGAGCTGGTATCGAATGTATGGGGTTCATCATAATGAGCTGGGTTTGGATCTGTTTAATCTGCATTTGAAGCTGTTTTTAGAGAGTATGGTTGAGGCTAGGGTTTAGGAGGGGGAACAGCCTGAGGATCAGGATGGTGGTGGAGAAGAGGGGCAGGATTGTCCTCTTCTGTTCCTCCTCTAAGGAAGGTGATTATTAATTGGTTAATGGTTGTTTGGTCAGGAGGTGAGCAGGTACGCTTCCTATTAAGTGTGGTGGGTGAGCAGGTATGCTGCCCCAGTGGAGCAGGTTTCAGGGTGAGCAAGCATGCTGCCCTGAGGTATAATCATTCAGGGTGAGTAGTTACGCTGCCCTGGGGTCATTGTTGATGAAGATAATTGATGTTGTTTTGTGTGCCTAAAGTTCATTATATGATGATATTCAATAAAGGTCATCAAATGGCTTTATGTGTTTGGTGTGGTTTATTTAAAGGGTGGCCGGGACAACTGTGGTTTACTCGTTTATTTTAGAAAAATGTCCAGTTAACATTTCACTTAAACATCACCATTGCACTCTGCTGGAGAGAGAGGGAGGGAAAGAACAATGAGAGACTGGGGGATTAGTGTAGGTGTGTGTGTGTGTGTGTGTGTGTGTGTGTGTGTGTGTGTGTGTGTGTGTGTGTGTGTGTGTGTGTGTGTGTGTGTGTGTGTATGTGTGTGTGTGTGTGCATGAGAGATATCATGTGTGTGTGTGTGTGTTTGTGTGTGAGAGAGAGAGATCATGTGCTTGTGTGTGTGTGTGTGTTTTTATATGTGTGTGTTTATCCATAACAGTGATTCTGCTTTGGATGCTGGTATGCTACTTAAGCAGAGCAGTGTACGGCTCAGATTTAAGACAAGGTGGAGCAATGTAAGATTCACGTATGAGCCAGTATTTGGGGTGTGACAGCTCTCTACTGGCCTTATTTTTTTTAATGCGCAGCTATCCTTTCAAAGGAATGCAAGTTGGATGGTGCAGTGGTGCAGTGGTAGCGTTGTCGCCTCACAGCAAGAGGTTCTCCAGTTCGATTCTCGGCTGGGGTGCCTTCTGTGTGGAGTCTGCATGTCCTCCCTGCATTCGTGTGGGTTTCCTCTGGGTGCTCTGGTTTCCTCCCACATTACAAAGGCATGCATCTGGAGCCTTTCTCCCCAGGCCTCTGCTGAAAATTGGCTTTGTTCCAAGTCGGACTTTCCCGGTTAACAAATGATAAATAAATAAATAAAATAAAAGTTTTGCAGTTAGCCTTGCATAGGGCTGGGAACCGTCTACAACAGGAGTTATACATAAAACATTTCAAACCTCTCATTACTGAAAATGAATTGTTACTTGTCACAACTGGAGTGATTGCAATGCTTTCTCACTATAAAAATACCAAGGGCCATAAATCCCAAAAACTATGCAGACTGTCTCAATACCCTATCCCTTTTCGATATCATATATACTACTAAGAGATGACCTTGATCTCACATATAAGTCCACCAGTAAACCCAGTTCTGTCAGACTTGTTACACATTTGCAAGTCCAGTGGTACAATGAATACCCACTCAAGGGCTCTCAATCTATTTTACAACATAAATAGAACATGTTGGAGAGATAGGTATGTATCACAGATAATACCTCTTTTATGGAATCGTCTTCCACAACATAAAAAAGAAAGTAGTTCTCTTGCTCTATTCAAATGTAATTTGAATAACTGGATAGGAAACTGCAAATTCATTCCAGTTTAAGCACCCATGATCCTCACAGATAGTGGCAACAAATAAATGTCCCAACACATCCTTCTTCTGCCTTCCTCTTTATTATTCATACACAAAATATAAGGGCTAAAAACTACAATCAGAATCTAATACCTGGCTTCTTGAAGTTTCTCAGAGATTAACAGTCAAGTTAGTACCTTTGAGACTATAAATGAGTGCAGCACATCATTACTTCTCTGTTTTACCTTCGGGTCAGAGCCAATTGGAAAAAAAAATAGCTGCAGTACTGATTGATACACTGGGTGCTTTGAGTAAATAAACTGATTCATATTGATTCACCTACAGGACTTTATGCAAATTCCATTTAAATGGTTCAGCTAAAACATGCTTTCAAAGAAATTTTTTTTTCTCCCCAAGGAGCAAGTCCCCATGAATGCATGTGGAGGACAATCCCAATCCCCTTATCTTTTATGTCTTAACTATTCCTTATGCAAGGAGCAAGTCCCCATGAATGCATGTGGTCGACAATCCCAATCCCCTTATCTTTTATGTCTTAACTCTTTCCTTATGCAAGGAGCAAGTCCCCATGAATGCATGTGGAGGACAATCCCAATCCCCTTATCTTTTATGTCTTAACTATTCCTTATGCAAGGAGCAAGTCCCCATGAATGCATGTGGAGGACAATCCCAATCCCCTTATCTTTTATGTCTTAACTATTCCTTATGCAAGGAGCAAGTCCCCATGAATGCATGTGGTCGACAATCCCAATCCCCTTATCTTTTATGTCTTAACTCTTTCCTTATGCAAGGAGCAAGTCCCCATGAATGCATGTGGAGGACAATCCCAATCCCCTTATCTTTTATGTCTTAACTCTTTCCTTATGCAAGGAGCAAGTCCCCATGAATGCATGTGGAGGACAATCCCAATCCCCTTATCTTTTATGTCTTAACTATTCCTTATGCAACCATGAGAAGGGCAAAGGGCAAAGTCAGGTTTACAGTAAGTAGTTTTCAGATCAGTTTTTGTGAATGGGACTCAGTGAAACTGCAGCCATTTAGCTGATACATACCAGAAAAAATAGGACGTAGTCTAGACGGCATCCTTTAGTCCCTCCTGCATAGATATAATTATGAGCTAAAGATCACTGGAATATCTCCATTTGTAAGATACAGTAAGTAAATTGAAATGAACCTGGCATGATTCTTCAGGTATTTCTGTTCGCCTGATTGTCTTTTCTAGGAGTTTGAAAGGGGAGGAGGATGAGGCAGCTATAGCAGTAATTATGGACAGGTGATTAGTCCAGCACCTAAATGAGCATGATGACATTATAGTTGTAAAGTTTCTGATATTTTGGACAGTTCTGTATGATTTCTTGTGATATGGGAGGTGGTAAGATATTGCCAGAGTTTATTGATTTCTGAAAATCAAATTGTGAAGACTGTATCCCGGTTTTGTATATATGCTTTGGGGCTGAGAGGGAGTGCATTGATTTGTGGAAATATCTACACAAGTAGTTTGTGATGTGTTGGACTAAGTTATTTGATACTCTAGAAGTATATATTATTTTTATTAAAGATTAGGTGTTACATCTTCCCCATTTCTGCAAAATGTGGCTTTTAAAGTTACTGAAAACCTGTAAAGCCACTCGCTTTTAAGGATCTCACATCGTTAATTAAACGGTACGGATTGTTAATTAAACGGTATGGATTGTTAATTAAACGGTACGGATCTTCATAAGTTATTTTGTGTGTCCTAGAAGGTTTGTCAGTGTAGATTTGTCACAGAGATTAACATCTGCATGCTGCTTATCTACTGAGTGAATGAATAGTGGAGGAGAGGCATAACGTATTCTGGTAAATCAAGGTAAGGTCATACTTGGGTTTTAAGAGTTTAGTAACTTCTCATAAGACCTTCCAAATGGATATAATCTCCATATGCTTTATTTATATTTATTGATTGTGTAGTGATAAGCCATTTATTTATGTGCACAGACTTTGTCTTCTGTATCTGCAACTTTTCCAGTGAAATGGGCATTTTAATTATTTGCTTTATTGTCCAATTCATGAGAATAAAATTTGCTGTGTAAAAAAACTGTCTGCAAATTTTTGTTGATTTTTCATGAGGATTTAATTGTTGTAATTATTGTTATATTTACATATATAATACATTAGTTTTGCCTGTGGTTGAAAGCTTCCTTGAAAATAAAAGTAAATATGTAAAAACTTCAGTGGTTGCCATATGGTTACCTTGTCATTAGAAATACTTCAAGATAATGGACGCTTTACAACCCCTACTAGGATTTGCATGCTCCAGTAAGTTTCATTCAAAGGCATGACCTATGCAAACAGCTACTACGGCCTTCAGTCTTAGCTGACCTATTGTAATAAATTGCACCAATTCACTGAGCTACCAACTGGGTACAATAAATTATTATGAATTATTTAATGCAGTAGTTACACCTTTAATAAATCCTCATATTTGGCTTGTTGATCGTGATTAATATATAAGTTTATAACCTTTCTGAGTATCTTAAGCATTAGCTGAATAGATACACCTATAGCTAAACATGTTCTTGTTGAGGTAATTACCTGCAGTAGTTTTGGTAAATGTTGTCATTTTAATCTATATATGTATTACCTAATAATAACTGGCTATGTATCTTCACTGACAAATCAAAATTACATGACGGTATTAAAAAAGTGATAACAATGCAAAAACACACACAAAGAAAAAAATAAGAGGAAAGGAAACCAGGTTAGAATATGTTGGTCAAATTCCTGAGGAAATGTTTGTCTGCCAGTGCATGGAAGCCTGTTGTCAGAACGCTAAAACTGGCTGGCAGAAAGAGGTTTAGGCAGTGACACTTGACTACATAAAACTCAACCTGTTAAATTTAGCCATAGAAACTTGAAAGGAGCATTTTTTACTTCTTAAACTGATATCACTTTAAGCAGATAAGAAAAAGGCTGTGGCTGACAAAGCAGGAGCCATAATGGTGAAAAATGTTCCAGTTTTCAGAAAAGTGAATTATGAAAATGGTGTGTCCGGATTATGGACAACTTATGCTTGAGCTAAACACAGAGGCAGAATGTACTGGATCTCAATGACAAATATGTTTAGCTAGACTTCACAATTTACTAAAATTGTCCCAAATATTACACAGAAGTGAAAGAGAGAGAGAGAGAGGGTGACAGCAACAAGATTTGAGGGATATGTATTGTGTTGCTTGTCTTAAAGAATATCAGCCACTAAACATATTGATTTAAGAACCTGAATAAAAAAAAGTTAATTTGGTGATAAATCCCTTTTATTCTTAACATCATACTTTACTGAATCCAGCATTAAACTCAGATAAAAATTGTACATATTAATAGAAAACCTCTCTTCTGTCTGTTTAAATTGAAAGGTTATAGTTTGCACATTTTGTGATATTTTCAGTTTTGTTTGACCCCTACTAAGAAAGTTATGTTTTCCCTGTATGTTCACCTTCTGTCCATGCCCATGATATTGCTGATCTCCATTACATCTTTTGGTCATGTTTTTACATTTAGAAACTTTGCAACTTTTTGTGCATTATGACTTTTGAATATAATCCAGTTTCAAAATATTTCACCTTATAGTAAGTTGTATGGACCTTTGGAATTCTCTTTCAGAAAATGATGGATATTATCTGTTAATCATAGAAACTGTATTAATTAATTTTTATATTACAACTGGATGGGTCTATTGTATATCATACCAGCAAAAATAAATACAAATAAAATAAAATATAATAACATGATACATTCAGAGGTTAGTGTTGCCACATCATAGCAAGATGTTCTCCGGTTCAATCCTCGGCTGGGGTGCTTCCAGTGCAGAGTCTGCATGTCCACCCTGTGGTCACATGGGTTTCCTCCGGGTGCTCCGATTTACTAACACATCCCAAAGACATGCTGTAGGTGGATTGGATACTCTAAATTGGCCCTAGGCATGCGTGTGTGTGTGTGTGTGTGTGTGTGTGTGTGTGTGTGTGTGTGTGTGTGTGTGTGTGTGTGTGTGTGTGTGTGCGTGCCTTCAGTGGAAGGTTGGGCACCAGGCTGGCAACTTGACACCGTAAAAACTTCACTGCCAATCATGAGCAGACAGATGATCCACTTATGGTGACCCCTAACTGGGAAAAAGCCGAAAGAAGAAGAAATTCTTTGTAGATTGATGGAAGATGTGGAGGTGGTAAAAAGTTTTATTTTCTTTGTCTAAAAGACCATTGCAGATGGAGAATGCAACCATGAAATTAGAAGAATCTTGCTTTCAGGAAGGAATGCTATGAGAACTCTGGATAACATTTTAAAGAACAGAAGTATTGCATTGTCAACAAATGTCCATATTGTCAAAGTTAAGGTTTTCCCAGTAATAAATATGGCTATGAAAGGTGGACTATAAGTAAAGTTGTGTACTACAATATCAATGCTTTTGAACTGTGGTGCTGGAGAAAACTTTTGAAAATTCCATGGATTATTGGAGACCTGATAACACAACTAAAACTCAAACATTTTTAGTCTCACACTGCAAAGTCAGGATTCAATATAGAAAATACTGATACTAGAAAGATTAAAGGAAAAAGAGCAAGGAGGGCCAGAAGGTAAATATGCATGCTAACTAAAGTTGTTGTATCTTTCGGCTTTTCCCGGTTAGGGGTCGCCACAGCGGAACTCCGGTCCACTAATGATTGTCAGTAGATTTTTACGTACCAGGTTGCCAGCCCTAATGCACAACCTTCAACGAAGGTACGCCCATTCACGCATGTCTCCACACAGAAGACGCTTTAGCTGAGAATCGAACAGTACAATGTCTTACTGTGAGGCGACAATGCTAACGCAGCACCACCACCGCAGTCTACATCCTAACTAAAGTATTGAATATAAATTTGCAAGACCTTATTGAACCAGTTCTAGACAAACAGATCTGGAATGCTAAAGTCAATAAGGAGACAAAGAAATGGAGTCAGCTAAATGTGTAAATAACAACAACAGCATATGAAGTTGCGGAGCATCTAAAATCAGTAAATAAATCTTGAATGAATAAATAAATAAAATGTACTGTGTTTTTACATTGGTCTAATAAAGTATACAAACCTCATATCTGTTTTCAATTCTATAGCAGAAGTCTTTCAGTAAGCAGAATGAAATTGTTCCTGCCTTGTCATATTAAAGACTTTGGACTCCAGTGTCAGATTTGCTTTCTTGGTATCTTGTTTATTATGCTATCAGCTCATCAGCTCAAAAAACCATGTCTGTTAGCATAGTCTAAGGAAACATGCACATTAAAGTCCTGTGTTGGTGGCAAAGAGGGATAAGAAACACAACTGAGTGTGTGTTTTTATTGCATGGAGTTGAGGTGTCAATTTCACATAGTGTGGTGTCTGAAGGGGTTAATGCATATTTAGTCCTCTCTTGTGGTACATTCATATGCTAGATATACTTGTATACACATTGCATTAGCTGATAAGTAGTGAATTTGAATACAGCAGTGAGACTCTCCTGATTGAGTATGTGGGTGAATGTAAATGAATGCCATAGTATGTACACCACTTAGTACTGACAACATTAAGGCTTTACTGGAAAAGCTCACTCAGACTGCCACAGCTTGCTGTGAGGGAAAGGTCTGTCTGTTTTTGCTTTCTTGTATTTTGTATTGCTTCACTGCCTTATTCTATTTTGTATAATGTGATTTATTTTCTTTATATCATGTTTTACTTGTATTCTGCCATTAATTGCATATTTAAACTAGGAAAGAGACCACAGCAGTGTCTCTTGTGAGTCACACAGAAATTAAATTTTCTTCCACACTCCCACCCTCGCACTGTTGTGTTTTTAAACTCAATTGTCTTTCAAGTTGCCTGTCACTTATGTTAAACTGACTACATATTTCCTTCCCTCTCCTCTTTCACTGGTTATTGTGAGTAAGCACAGAGTTAGCATTTTGAGAAATCACTCCATGTTCAGCTCTTTAAATATATTGGTCATTTCACTGTATTTCACAGAGCCAGAATATAGAGTCCACCCTCTTCCAGTGTATCTTGTCTAATTAGTGCATCTCCATTTAGACAGCTAAAGCTTAAGTTACCCCTTTTTCATATCTAACTGCTTAAGTGCATACTACAACTCGAAGGAAATTAACCCATTTTTTTTCTATCTTACCTTTAAAATCTGCAATATCTACTCCAAGACCATGAGTTATTGGAGAGTCCACATTCTGTCTCTCAGTAGGCATCTTGGGATTTGTGCTTCTGTTTAGCTACCAGTGACAGAAGGAGCAAAGGGACATTATTTCCTAAAGAGTAATGATCATTGGAAAGCCTAATAACTGTTTCATATGCTCTAGCTTTGAATTTGTGCTTATAATTTGCTCCTGTAAGAGAAGGAATAGACTGAATTGATTACTAACTGATTATGATTGGGCAGAGTGTCTCTATATTTGATCTTCATGACTGGTCTGGCTGTAGCTAAATCTAAAGCCAATGTAAAGCATCTACCAGGGAAAGGCTACAACAAGCCTACAGACCCTTGTATCATCTCAGACAGACTGATATGGTATCAAACAGATTGATATGGTATGTGGGAGATGTATTTAGACAATGTCACTGGAGGCAAAGCTCTCACATAAAAACACTCAATGTCAATCAGGTTGTAAGTAATACAGTCACTGCTCCCATCACACACAGTTCAGAGCAGACACATATACCCACATATGCTAAGGCACTTAAATGTAACCTTCCTAAACCCCAAAGACCTCCTAGAAAACATACAGATAACAAACACCCTCTTCAACTCCTAATGCACTCTCTCAAAACACCCCCCATATGAACACATAAAACCTTATCTCATTAAGACTCTGCTTTTAAGCTCATAGGGCAAGCCACCACACAATCCAATATTATGGTCATTGGACACTCCTTTGTGAAACACAATGATGCCCCTCTCACTGGGCTGGTTAAGGAGAAAGTAACAGTCAGCTGCTTATAATAGGCCAGTATCTTTCGCATTACACACATACTCAGGCCATTGAACCACAAGTTCCAGTATGACACAGTTATAATCCATGTGGGTGTAAATAACCTGAGACATACCTCCCTAGACAATATGAAAATAGACATCATGGAGGCCTCAGCATATGTGTCCCAGGCTGGTATGAGCCTAGCACTGAGCAGCATTTCACCCTCTCTATGGACAATGCCACAATATGAGCAGAGGACAGTCTTTAATGATTAGCTCAGTTTATGATGTCATTCTAAAGAGGGGTGGGCAATATTTGTCAGCATGGAAGGAGATGGTCAACAGACCATACTACTTTGCCAGAGAGGGTCTGCACCTTTCTGCTCTAAGCTTTCAAATATTAACTACAACATTATCTTCCCCCACAGTGCCTTTTTTAGGCAATGACAAAATGAAAGTACTTCTGACATAGCAAATCAAAACTAAGAAATTTTGAAGGTGTTACTGTTCGATGCTAGGAGTCTAAATACAAACCTCCACTCACCACAAGCTCTCCTCTTCCTTGAGAATACTGACATCAAGTGCAGTCACTGAGACATGACTTAAAACAGCGGAGAGCACACCAGCAGTGCAAAGCTATAATGCCTTCCTCACATTTGGAAAAGCTACTACACAGTCAAGAACTAAAAGTGGAGTGTATCGATTTACTTCAAAAATAGGTATACCTCAAGGTTTTTAAAACAGGATAATGCACTTGAGCTTCTCCACTTTCAAATCACAGGCAAACTTGAATACCACTTTCTTGCAAGCCATAGGTCCCCACTATGACCAAGGAAACCCATAACATGTTTTTAAACTTATTGAAAACACTCACCATCCAACACAAATCCATATTCATGGGTAACTTTAATTTCACCACTATTAACTGGGAATCATATATAATACAAAATGTACAAGCACAGAGATTCCAGGATTTTGTAAACACAAACTACCTGGACCAGACTGTCAATACACCAGTCAGGGAGCAAACATACGGAATCTGATTGTCACTAATACGGGAGAGTGCTGTACACCTCCTAGTGTAATGTCTTCTCTAGTAAGGTCAAGACACAAAATGGTGTCCTATGAAGTAAAAATAAAACCTGGAACCCCAGCTAACCCTAGAATACTCAGGAACTACTCTAAGGCTAACTTTCTGCTAACAATTAATAACCTTGCAAAATGTCAAAACTCCATAAACCACAAGAACACTGCTGCCTACATGGAACTGTTCATAAAAGCCCTATACAAGCATATTAATAGCTGTATAGAGGCCGAAAAAAAATACAGAACTAACTCAAAAAGACAAGTCACCCTGGTAGAATTACATCATCAATAGGCTGTATAGCAAAAGGAAGACATTCATTGCAAAAATTAGGAGGTGCTGCACTTAGTAGGGTAAAAACACTTTCATCAAACTAAACAAACATCTCAGAGGACAAATTAAGTCTACCAAAGCAAAATTTGAAGTAAAATTGGTCTCCCAGGCCAAAGACAACCACTATGCATTCTTTAGCTATGCCTGCATCCTCAAAGGCAATACGCAATTGTGTGCAGAACTACTTGTTAATGGAGCCATGTATACTGAGCCAAAAGATATAGCAAACCCACTGACGAAAAAATTCAGCTTCATCTTTACCCTTCTCTCTCTCAACCTTCCTTCAGGAAATCCCATCAATATAAGTTCCCCTGCTCTCACTAGCAAACAGGCGCTCTAAGGCCAAGAACACTGCATCAGTGGGTCAAGACAATATCCAAGAATGCCTTCTAAATAGCATGAAACATGACATAGCAGGCCCTCTGGAATTGCTATTTAACTGTAGCCTCCAAACAGGCATTGTGCCTCATGAATGGAAAACAGCAACAGTCATCTCTCTGCACAAAGGTAGGTCATTTACAGACCTATAAGTCTCACTAGTCTCATTCGCAAAGCCATGGAAAAAATTATCAAGAAAATGATCGATAATGACATAGGAAACCTCCAGACACTGTCCTTGACCCAATTTGGTTTTGTCAAGGGCAGCTCATGCTTACTCAACCTGGTGGACTTCTTTGAGTATGTCAGCTAGGCAATGGATGAGAACAAAATGGTTCACACTACCTACCTTTATCTGGACAAGCCATTTGACACAATATGCCACTTGGGTATTGTTGACAAACTTTAGAGGTTAGGTACAAACCTTTGTGTCAACCGGTGGGTAATCAGTTGGCTCACAGATAGGATCCAGGAAGTTAGAACTGGGGAGTCCATTTCTACAAAGAGGCCAGTCAAGTGGAGTTCTCTCAGAGATTGGTCCTGGGACCAATCCTTTTTGGCATTGACTTCTCCGAAGTCAGTGGCAATATCAATAGTATCTGGCTGACTAAATTTGCAGATGATTGCAAATTAGGAGCAGTCAAAGAATCCTGCACCAGTACATATGTTCTTCAGCAAGGATTGACACAGACAAATGACTGGAATAAGAGGCATAGACTAAAATAAAATTCCAAGAAATGCATAATAGTATCCTTAGGGAAGTCATCCACCTCTGGTAACTATCATATTAACAGCAAAACTCCAAGAGCTGACTCAATAGTTAGGGAATTGGAAACACATAGGCAGTAATCTTGTCTTTGACCATCACATGTCTGCAATAGTCAGTAAATCATTCGATGTTGTGCAACTTATAAAGAAACATATGGCACCTAGGCCCAAGGAGATCATTGTTCCACTATATTTGGCATTCATCACATCTATCATTGAGAAGAATGCTCCCTTTGGTATGTACCTAACCAGGCATATCCAGCAATTGGTACATTTAGGGAGACTCCTCACTAAAAGAATACAGGGCATAAATAACATGTCCTGTGTAAACTGCCTCAAAGCCCTATCCCTGTATTCTGTATCCAACAGGCTTTTGAAGGAAGATCTATACCTGGCATACAAGGCATTGTCAGACCTGACCCTGATGGATCTCCTGCATATCCACAAACTTAAAGACTTAAGCCTTGCCTGTGATATAAATAGTACCTGCTGGAGAGACAGGTATATATCCTGAGACTACCCCTTCTCTGGAATAGGCTCCCTATTCATGTGAAGCAGAGTTCCTCCCTAACCCAATTCAAGTATTACTTAGACAACTGGATGGTGGAAAAGGAAATTCATCCCTGGTTTCACACTTATGTCTCTAACAGACACAGGCATCCTGAAAAGGATTAATTTCCAAGGGCCCTGCTTGTAAATGTTTCATCTCCTATGCCCCTGCTCACACTTATAAAGGGTACCAGAATTTGTCAGAGATTTGGAATGCATGGCTAGGCTTAAAAAGTCCCTTGTGGTTGTTAGCCAGTAAAGACTTATGAACCTATAATTGTTATACTGCTTCTGCAGTTTCATGCTATCTGTAATCCCATATCAGAGATGGATGTAAATGTGAAATAAAAGAACTGAGTCCACATCACCTGTCTGTCCTATTAATCACCATCAGACAAAAGACTTAGGGTATGCCACTCCTGAAAGTGATGGCACTCTTATCTTTCCCACACAATATCCCCCTCCAGATCTATTCTTCCAATGGAAGTATTGGAATATGAAAGATAACTTATTTGCTACTCCAGTCCCACTGACTGCTATATATTTTGAAGTTCTGGAGCAATCCCATGATAAAGCACCATCACATAAATCCATGGTTATGTTTATTAATGGTTGTTTATCTGCCTGAAATTTGATACACCTTGATCATGGTGTAATCTTATGTTCACTCTCTCTTTCAGCTGCTCCAGTTATATGGAGCCACTAGACTAACAGGGACATGCATGTGTAAATATTTTAAAATTTTTACCTCACATACTTGTCTTGCTAGTGGCTATACCTGTTGTGTCTGTATTTCATTCTCTTTCTCCCATTGATTGTATACATGACTACTTTTTCAAGAAATGTCTAAGCATCAACAGCATGCAGTTACCCTAATAAGCCAGTTAACTGTTATTGTGCTTGGAAATGCTGCATAAATACAAGCCACTGCATTTCCCTCTAAGCACTATGAGTGCCCTGCAAGGTATCAAATGTGCACCCCTCTGGGTTTAATGATAAACATTTCATCTATACTACCACTTCATGATTAAATCTAGCACTCTAGCCTTCTTTTCACTCTTGTCAATGTTGTTTACAATTATTTAACAATTTAATTGTAACCATTGCCACTTATAAACTGTCTCCGCTCCGCAGCATATTCCTGAACCAAGGCAGTAATTATTTTGGTTTGAGTTTGGTCTACTCTCACTTTGAAAGACAGCTGCTATGGTCTTACTTCAGTGTTTATTGCTTAATTGTCATTTACATTTCGGTCATTCCTTAGTGATGATTAACTCACTTCATTTATAAATAAATGCATGTGCAGATGTATAAGATCATTACAGCAGTACCATTTTTTTCCAAATCAGGGTACCTTTCATTAGTACTTTCTTTGCTCTTTTGGAAACCAGTCATAAAAAGTTGTACAAGTTCATTAATAAAGAACTGTAAATTACGTTCATCAAAACAAATCAAGTAATTTGATATATTAAAGGTAATGATTTGCTGAGAATTCAAACAAATACAATTTGACTTAAATTATTAGTTTAGTTCAGTTGTAAACAAAAACAGGTAACTCTGGTATTTAGTACACAAGTCTTTCATCAAAAATTACGTGAGTAATTAAAAGCTATAATTGATTAGATGTTAGTTTCACAAAAAGTAGAACTGTAGATGCAAGGGGAATATTTAATGATAATAAGGAACATGCAAGGATATACATAAAGAAAGGTTCTGCAAGGTGCACTTTTATAATTTCCTAGACACTGATCTTGTAAAGACTAAATACATTATCTTTCATGTTTCTAGTACAACTGGAACCTGAGTTGAGTAGCCACACAGGAAACAAATCAATCAGTGAAAAATGGTTGCTTAGGGCTTCAGGTAAGTCCAGAGACGGTAAAAAGAGTAAGAGACACTGACTAGAAGTGGAGTCAGAAGTAATGAATATATTCCATTTGATTTAAATGGAAACAATACAATTGGCCAAGTCCAGCTCTGCTAATTGCAACTTGTATCAACTCTCATTACACTTTAATCAACAAGTAACAGGCAAAAATAAAATTAAAAGGAACAATCAATTCATGAACTATATACAGGAAGAATCTACTGGATTACATTGTTAATTAGTACAAGTACTGGTCAGCCAAAACCAAAAACAGAATCAATTTTCTTTGTTTTGTAGTACTTTCTACTGTAAGCTATTTTGTATGTTGCTGCTGGATTAAGGTATAGAAACAAGAAAAGAGAGATTATAATAAATTACAATGTAGTTTAACTGGCTGAATAGCCATACATTTAATGTGCATCTTTATTAGAACTGTATTAGCTGTAGTAAACAGCAGCTTGAGTATATTAAATGGCATGACATAATGTTTAGGAAGGCTGAGGAAGTAAAACTCTGTAAAACAGCCAGCTTGCTTCATAGAAAACTTTCTAAGTATAAGGAGGAAGGAATGATTTTATTTCAGAACAGGTATATTGCATGCTGCGAAAAAATAAAAATGATGACAAAAAGAGAATGCCATATGCTATAGAAAACAAAGATACACATGAATAAATAAATAACTGATGGTACAAAAACAGAGAGGCATTATATTTGCTCTTCTGCAAGTGGCAGAAAATGAATCATGATACTGTCATACATAAAAGAATATATTTGGATTTTGGGTATACAGAGTCAGAAGATCTGGATGAATTGTTTGTGTTTTTTTTTAGAAAAAAAGCCAGAAGTACATGTTTGTTCTGGACAATAAGGGAAATAAGAAGACACATGGACTGAAATGCAACTATATAAAGAGGCAGCTTTTTGATAGGAAGTTGAATCTCAAGTACATTTTTGATGGTGCGCCTTCTAATAAAGAAACCGCATTTTTGAAATGGCTGAGTACTGTTAATTCCCCATTGACCAACACTGAGTGTTTTTGAAAAGTTGTATGAGTGTGAGCTTTATAATATGGCTAGCAAAGGGAACAATGCAAACAACAAATGTTTTAATTTGACTTACAGTGAAGAACTAGCGTTGAGCTGACTTTGTGGTTATCAAAATTTAAGATATATGAAGGCAGAAAAGGAAACGGGTCACTTGTGAAGAAATATTGTGATTACAGAAATGCCATTCTGAAATTATTATCAGATACCAAAAGTTCAAGAAAGTTTCTAAAGACAATGTTAGAAACAGTTTTAAGCTAGTTGATCTTCTGTTGTATGGCTTGTGAAAATGTGCTCAAGGAGTTGTGAAGGGAATTTGGTTTGCCGCTCTATTTGCTATTGTTTAAAGCAGCTATATTACAAACTGTTAATGCTCTGTTTGCAATGTCTAAAGTGATTATAACATATACTACATGTGCTGCTCCTTCACTTCCAGTAACATTACTTGCTCTGCAACAAATTAGATCTATATTGGTCATTTTACCTGTATTCTGGTTCATAGGTTCATACTAGGCTATCTGCCCTAGGGCATTTATAAGCCTAGCCAGAGTGCGTATGGCTTTCGCCACCCATATTAAATTAATTTTGCTATGCCCTTTTTCAAGGTTAGTATACTCTGCCTCTGTCTAACAGTGACACAGAAGTGATACCCGGGCTAAACCTACGATCTCCCATCCACTCATCAAGAGTCCTCTTGAAGAGAGTCAATGAGGGACTCTGCCTAACCTGGACTGGGATTTTATTCCAGAGTGAAGGGAGCCTCTGGGTTATGAATCTGTCCCTCCAGCATGTCCTATTTATTTCAGTGCTGAGGTTCAAGTCCCTCGAGCGTGTAGCTCGATGGGATTTGGATTTTCTGAGGTGCAGCATGTCCATTAATTCCGGGTTGAACATGGCTTTATACGTCAGGCACAGATCGCCTCTGAGCAGGTGGTATGCCACTGAGTAGAGCTGGAGTTTCTTTAACCGGGCAGCATACGGCATCTGTTTGAGCCCCCTGATCCTCTTGGTGAGGTACTTTTGGGGTCTTTCCAGTTGCTGCAGGTGTCTAGTAAGGTACATCCCAAAAGCGGCATTGTACTCAATTATGGGCCTGATGAGGGATGAGTAAAGAGGCACGATGACCTCCACTGATCTAGATGTGAATCCCTTCATGATTAGGTGGGCTATATAAAATGTTTTTCTAACCACTTTGGCCACGTGGTTGTCAAATGAGAGATTGTTATCAACTTGGGTCCCCAGGTCCCTAATTACTTCTTCTGTAATTAATGGATTACCACCTATGTGGTAATTTGTGGGCACTTTGTTTTTGCCAAAGGGGATGACTATACACTTTTTGACATTTAGCTTGAGGCCATGGCTCTGGCACCAGTTGTCTGTTTCTATGAGGCCCTTTTGGAGGATGCTTGTGTCGGCTGGAGAGTCTATTATGGCGCCCAGTTTGCAGTCATCTGTGAACTTGGTCAGCCACAGTCCTTCCATTTTGGCCTGTACCTCCGAGAAATATATACCGAACAAGAGAGGTCCCAGGACTGAGCCTTGTGGGATGCCACTTGTAACTGGTTTGGAGTCTGACATGGCTCCAGCTATTCTAACCATGTGGGTTCTGTCCGTGAGCCAGTTTGCAACCCATCTAGTGACATATGGGGTTTATATTTAAGCTGGTGAGCTTATCTATAATGCCCAAGTGGGGTATTGTATCAAAGGCTTTTGCGAGGTCCAGGTAGGCTGTGTGGACCACCTTCCCCTTGTCAATAGCCTTAGTGACTGTTTCAAAGAAATCGACCAGGTTCAAGAGGCAGGATCTGCCCTTAACAAAGCTGAACTGGGTAGGATCCAGTGTCTGCAGGTCCCCAATATCTTTATTTATGAGGTCCATGATGATCCTTTCCATAGCTTTGCAGACCAAGCTAGTGAGACTTATGGGGCGATAATTTCCAGGATCCATTGTGGCACCACCTTTGCGGAGAGGGACCACTGTTGCTGTACGCCACTCTTTGGGTACATATCCTATAGTAAGGCTGAGAATGAACAGTAGTTTTAGGTTTGGGTTCAGCTCTTCTTGGAGTTCATGTAGGACGCAGCCCGGGACACCGTCTGGTCCCATTGATGCTGTGTTTCTTGCTTTGGAGAGGGCAGCTCTTACCTGAGCATCTGAGATGTTAGGGGGGGCAGCACTCTGCTGGGATAGATATTAGCCCTTTTGGTGGGGAGGGGGGGAGAAGGTTGCGCTGAACCTGTCAGCTATGATGTTGGCAATTTCTGTGGGTTTGGTGTATTTTTTGTCATTTTGGACTAATTCTGAGCATATCTGGGAATTCCCACCCAGGTTCCTAACATAACTAAAGAAAGCCTTGTGATTATCCTTAGTGTCCTGTGCAATTTTTCTCTCGAAGCTGGCCTTAGACGATTTTATGAGTGCCCGTAGTTTTTTGCTAATACTGATCAGAGATGCCTTCCCTTTTTGGGATTTTGCTCTATCATGTAGTAGCTTCCTCCTTCTATTGTATAGTTTGTTTATGGCTGGGGTCTACCAGACAGGACATCTGCCTTTGGAGGATTGGGTCTTGGTTTTATTTGGGATTGCATGATCCATGCATTCCTGAAGGTGTTCATAGAATGTGTTTATAAAGGATTTTGCGGTCTGGGCCGTATTATCCACAGGCCCGGGGGCTTTGAAGGATTCCACCTTGGTTTTGAGGAGTGTGAAATTTGCTTTAGAGAAGTTTTTCACTGTGGTTTTCTGGGCATGGGGTGGGGTCGGGATGTGAATATCCAGTGAGATTAGTTTATGGTCTGATCTTACCAGTGAGGGATACACTTCTGGTCTGGAGCATAGAGTCCCCATGTTGGTGATGATCAGGTCCAGTATGTTTTCTCCTCTTGTGGGAGTGGTAACATGTTGTTCCATAGCATTTGAGTTTATAAATTCTAGGAACCTTTGGGCTAGGGTGTTGGAGCTAGAGTAATGCTCCCAGTCTATGGTTGGGTAGTTGAAGTCACCCAATATAATAGTGTTTGGAGAGACCTTCATATTTTCCAGTGTTCTCAGGAAGGCAGAGTGGGGTTCCTGGGTTTAGAAGGGTGGTCTGTAACAGGCTATAAACTGGAAGGCAGTTTTACCCACTGTTAATTGCACATGGATAGTCTCTGATGCTTCGTGCTGTGCCACCAACCTGGAGGTGTGGGTATCTTTGACGAATATTGATACTCCCCCTCCTTTTGTGGTATGGTCCAAGTTTTGGGGCCGAAAAGCATGGTATGAGGTATAACCTGGTAGTGCTGGGGTGCTCTCGAGAGCCTTGAACCAGGTTTCTGTTACTGCACAGATATCGATGTTCTCCATGCTAAGGAGAGTTTTGAGTGCGTGCATCTTGAGGTTTAGATTTCTGGCATTGAGTAGCATTACTCTTAGTTTCTTATCCCATGTAATACCTACGGAGGTGGGTTTGTCTTTTGAGTCTTGCCTAAAAAAGGCACTATGGGGGTAGCAAGAGCCTTTGCCAATATCCGAAAACCCAGGGGTGACAGGTGCAAGCCGTCCCTAGTGAAGCATTGTGGCTTGTCGAGCATGTCATCCCAGGCTGACAGGCATTGGATCCCCTTTGAATGACACCAATACTTAAGCTAATTGTTGAAATTGATAATCTTGTCTTCATACTGTGGCATCATTCTTGGTGAGGGTAAGATGCTACTCAAGGTCAGGGTCATACCGGCCTGGGCTGCATGCTCAGAGAGCTCCTCTATGTCTCTTTTCATGTAGTCCAGGGAGGTACGTCTCAGGTCATTCACACCAGCATGGACAATGACCGAGTCATATTTGTACTTGCCTTGGAGTGACCTGAGTGCTTGTGTTATGTGGCGGATCCTAGCGCCTGACAGGCAGCTCACCGTGACCTTCTCCTTGTTCAGCCTGGTGAGTGGGACGTCAGTGTGCCTGATGATAGAGTCACCTATTACAAGTGTATCAGGTGTGTTGTTTAGCCTTAAGGGCTGTGACTGTTCGGCACACTGGTGTATCTAGTTTTTATAGTCTGCAGAGATGACAGTTACTGTGAACAGTGCCTATTATTGTTCCTGTATGATCTAGCATGCCTTGTCCTGTTCACCTAATGTAAGAGGATACCGATTTTTGGATTATGTTAATATGAAGTGGATCGCACTTGCAGTAAATGTTGTTTTTCCATATACTTTTTCTATTACCACTGACTCCCAAGTCCGCCGTGATCTTTTGCAGTTAAGCTCTTACATTGTTAGCTTTGTTTTCTTTTCACTACCTGTATATGATCCTCCTAACCATTTTTTTCTCTTCTTTTCTGTCATAGATTTGTGTCAAGGCTAAACACTCTACCTTCCTGCCAAACCTGCACAAAACCTGCAACCTTCCAAATGACAAGCCCCTTGTTTCTTTTTAAAACGTAACAATGCAGGTCTCAATTAGAAATTATAATCACTGCTGTTTGCCTTGCTTTCGTCTCTGTATCACATTGCCAGGCTGTAGTCCCCCATTTTTGGGTATATACCTTGATCCCTGGCAACATCTTTTTTTCTCTACAGTACTTTTTTTTTTTTTTTACTCTGCTTAGGTTCCTCTACTCCTATTGTGTTTTTGGAGCCTACACCTCCCCTCTCCTGTTCTAACTCTCTCTACTTATTTCTGTCCCTTGCCATGCTTTTTGCCAAACTTACATCTGTCCTATCCTCTCTGTTCTTTTTTCTACCCCCCCACTCTGTTTCCATTTAAATCAAATGGAATATATTCATTACTTCTGACTCCACTTCTAGTCAGTTTCCCTTACTCTTTGTACCGTCTCTGTACTTACCTGAAGCCCTAAGCAGCCATTTCTCACTGATTGTTTTATTTCCTGTGTGGCTTCTCAATCCAGGTTCCACACTCTAATGGTTCAACTTTCTACTCTATGAATACCAGGAGTGTAGTTAATAAAATCAGCAAATTCCACACCTGGATGGCTAACTACACCCTGATATCATGACCCTGACAGAAACCTGGCTAAAACTTCCTAACCCTGAATATGATATCCTCCCCCTAGGATACAATATTCTCCTCTCTAAAATTAACTGGTCACACCTAACCATTCACCCCTTAGATGAAGCTGTCCACTACCTTAACTCTACCTTCCTAAACATCCTTAATTCACTTGCTCCTCTCTGTACAGTTAGAATTAGAACTATTACAGCTCCATGGTTAACATATGATACCCGCACAATAATAAAAAATGGAGACAGGATGTGGCAACCATAGCTAAAAACTAAACTTCCTGCCTGCTTGCTAAAATATAAAGAACTTAGAAACCTGGCTAAAAAGGACATTATCAAAGACAAGAAGGATTATTACCTCAACCCCGCAATCGCTCAAAATTCCAAACCTAAAAAATTCTGGAACTCCCTAAATCAAATTCTGTACCCGGGGACACCCTTCTCCCCCCAACCCATACCCAAATAACACACCTGTAGAAACTGCCACCATTTTTAATACCTAATTCATTGAATCCATATCAAAGATGGTAAAGCCTGTCCCCTCCTCTACTAGCTCAAATGACTGCTCTACATCACCCGCTACTTTAAATTCTACTAACTTTTTCTCTCTTGAACCTGTTCCCAACAACTATATTAAGTCTTTACTCTCCAAACTTAAACTCTGTTCTTCTTCTGCTGACAACCTCCCACCCTATTTCCTACAGATAGCAGGTGAGTCCATTGCTATCCCTGTATCTACCCCAATAAACCACTCCATCTCTGAATCTAAAGTCCTTTCTATCTGAAAATAATTCTACACTTTACCCATACATAAAAGAGGTAACTCTACCGAAATTTCCAACTTTAGACCTATTGCTCTAACCTCTTTCAAAAATATTAGAAAAATGCATTCACAAGCAGGTCATGCAACACCTATTACAGGAAAACTTGATCACTCCCACCCAACATGGCTTTCCCCCACAACATAGCACTAGAACTGCCCTAGCATCCTTCATCAATACCATCTCTCTGTCAAGAGACAATAATAAACTCATCTCTTGTCTTTTCCTCGACCTCTCTAAACCTTTGATACTGTCTTCCACTCTCGCCTTCTAACCAAACTGTCTAACCTCAACTTCTCCACTGCTACTGTTGCCTGGTTTTCCAACTATCTCTTTCATCATAAGCAATCAGTGAGATGGCTCTCAGCTCTCTTCCCTCCTCTCCCAGTAACGATGGGTGTCCCACAATGATCCATTCTTGGCTATTACTCTTTAACATCTTCACTAATCTTCTCTGTACCTCCTGCTCCAAGCCATCTCTGATACAATATGCAGATGACTCTGTACTCATCTCCATTTGTAATGCTCCCTCAGATCTTACCTCTGCTACCCAAGAATCCTTTAACTCTGTTGAAACCTCATTTTCTCAAAATCAGCTTATTCTTAACCCCCCCCAGAAAAACCTCCTACTTTTTCTTCCTAAAAACCTCACCCACCTCAAAACCAGTTTTTCCCTACTATGCTTTGATAACACCTCCATCACTATTGAAAATAACACAAAACGTTTAGGAGTCATAATTGAAGACCAACTTAAATTTGATTTGCATACAAACACCTGTATCAAAAAAACACACCAAAAACTTGGGCTTCTTTATCAAAACAAAATATTCCTTACTAACAAAGCTAAAATTACTCTCTCTCATGGCTACCTCATATTTAGCCTATTCTACAGCTCTCAAATTTTTGCAACTCTAAACTCCACACTACTAGCCAAATTAGAGGTAGCTTACAACATGGTAACTAGATTTGTGGCACAACAAACCTATAAATCTCACCATTGTCTTTCCCTAAAACACCTAAACTGGCTTGAGCTTCCCCACCTGCTACTTCTCTCCCAACACCTTATAGTGAACTCACTCCTTTACCAGAAATCTTACTGTCCCAGCCTATCTCCTCTCATCTCATATTACAACCTCACCAGGCCACTACGCAGCCCTGACCAAGACCCGCTACAAATATACAAACCCAAGACCAAAAATTGGTTGTAACCTCTATATCTACCATCCTTCTATATCTTGGAACAAACTCCCACTAGCAATCAGGTCTCTTAAAAATATTAATCGATTCAAAGCTGCAGCAAGATAATATCTAAAATCTCAGTGGTCCTGCCTCTGTACGCAACCTCCCTAAACCCTGGACAGTCCAAATATTGCCCCATGTATACCTCTCCTATCATGTCTTTTATATTATGAATGTCTCTAACCTGGATATTCACTGTAATTGTATAACACTATAACAGTGGAAAACTGAAATTGTTATATCTGATTGTTTTGTAAACTTTAGGTTGACTATCTTCTGTAGTGAAATACTGTAAGTTGCATTTTTTGATTGTTTTTCTATGCTGACTATTCACTGCTAAACCTGTTATATCCAGTCATTTGTTTTTTCCATTTAAACTTAATGTAATATTGTGGAGCTTTTCTCACTAAGCCTCCAGTGAAAAAGGGCTACACAGCTCAGTCAGACAATCCCAGTCAACAAATGTAAAATAAATAAATACATTTTCAGATTGTTGCATCAGTGTTACATCAATTTGCAATTGTTTGAATTTCTACTTGTAGAACATCCACAATTTGGTAGGATATTCAGTACACCCAAAATTCATAAAAACAAGGAGAAACCTCCTTTCAGACCTGTTGTTTTGGCTCCTAGCAGCAAAACTGTTATGACTGCTTTTTATTTGGACAGTATACTAAATCGTCTAGTGCAAAAAAGTCCTTTTTATTTAAAGGACTCTTGGTTGTTTCTTGACCATCTGGAAAAGTTTGAGTTTCAGGGTAATTAGGAAATTGTAGAGAATATTGATAATAATAGATAATATTTCATTGTACGCAGCAATTATAGGTTCATAGGTTGGCAATAGGCCCTAAGGCCTATACAAGCCTAGCCATAACAATTCCCTGCCTATTTCTTTCCACCATATTTACTTCCCTGGACCACTGTCTAGCAGGGTGACTGACATGATCCCCAGGGTGAATTTCCTATCTCCAATCCAATCGTCAAGGTTTTTTTTTAAGAGGACCAAAGAGGTGCTTTACTTGACAATGTATTGTAATGTATTAGTCTATTCCAGAGTCTGGGGAGTCTCTGGGTCAGGAACCTATCCCTCCAGCATTTTTTGTTCATTGTGATGACAAGGTTTATATCCCTGGAGCATGTGGATCTGAGGGATTGTGATTTCTTTAAGTGCAGTATGTTCAACAGCTCTGGGTTTGACATGGCCTTGTATGTTAAGCAGAGATCGCCTCTGAGTAGACGATATGTGACAGAGTATAGCCGGAGTTTTTTAGACGATTAGCATAGGGCATCTGCTTAAGGCTTGTGATTCCTTTAGTGAGGTATTTTTGTGGCCTTTCCAGTTGTTGCAAATGTCTTGAGAGGTACATACCAAATGAGGCATTGTGTTCTATAATGGGTCTGATGAGGGATGAGTACAGTGAGACAATGACCTCCTTTTTTCTGGATGAAAAGCCCTTAGTGATGAGGTGTGCCACATAAAAGGATTTCCTGACTGTTGTGGTGATGTGGTTATCAAAGATTAGACCTCTGTCCACCTGTGTCCCTAAGTCTCTTATCACACTTTTGGTGTTTAGTGTACTGCCACCTATGTGGTAATTCACGGAAAATGGGCCTGATTTTGCCTATTTTTAAGCAACTATTCTGATTTGAATGGTGTTGAGATTAACACATTTTTTTTGTTGCTTGATATCATCCTAAGCAACAATTATTTCTACTTTGAAGAAGGCATTTTCCAGCAAGTAGTGGGGGTTGCAATGGGAGCCAAAGTGGCCCCAATTTTTGCCAACATGGTCATATGTTGGTGGAGAAAGTGTTTCTTGATTAAACTGCCACTTTTTAAATACATGTCACTATTTAGAAGATACATAAATGATTTACTTTTTGTTCGGACAGGAAGTAATGATCTGTCAAAAAAACAAAATTACAAAAGCACCTTTCTTTAATTCCAGCAACAGTGAGTAAGTAATGATCTCTTTGACTCATGCAAGTCAATAGTAGTATTAAATGGTTAAATTTTGTGCTTGGTGGTAAAGAAAAAAAAAGTTAGTTTTTTTTTTTAACATTCAAGTCACCCTGGATGTAGAAAATCACAGGTTTGAAAGAGCTATACAGAAAGGATAATTTTAACAACAATGATTTGCATTTCAGCAGTTACTGCTCCCAGTTTATGAAATTCAATAATATTTTGGGGGTAAGTTATTAAACTCAACAGATTAATCAGTGATGATGTTAAGTTCCACAGTGAGGTAAATTCTCTTATATAGATGTTTAAGTTGTGGGAGTTCAAATTAAAACTGATTTCTCAAAATATTATAGCAATAAGCAAGTCCCTTCCTATTCTTCTTAGAGGCTTTGTCCCTAGAAGTGATACTGATGCTGGTTCTGACCTTAATAAGAATTTCACCTTTCCAATTCCTATGTGTTTAGATGATTTTTCCATCAGAAAAAAATATACATGATAATTGGAAAGTGATTTTGGGTAACCCTGACTTAGTCAAAATTGGTGACAAACCACAGTTTATTTAAAAAAAGTATAGCAACTTGAAGCAAATGTTAGAAGTGACCAATTCATTTAGAAATGTATCTGCTGGTCACCCCTTTGGGACATTTTCTTGTCACAAATATAAGCAATGTAGATTTGTAAATACTACCAACAATATGTTTTTTAAACATTTAAACTACACTTTAATCCCAAAACATAGGTTTGACTGCAACAATGAGGGGATTATTTATTTGGCCTCATGTTGCAGCTGGGAACATTACAACAATGGCAAAACTGTTAGAAGACTTTTCCAAAGAGTAAGAGAACATGTGATGGCTAGCAAAAATCGGGACTTTACCAATGCCCTGGCCAAAAGCAGTCTGTGCTGTTCTGACTTTCTCAAGTTTGTACTTTTAGTAATAGAAAAAGTTGAATGCAATAAAACTACTGATGCGGTTTAACATTAACATGCAACTGAGGGCTTTCAGGGGTGTGATACAAAAAGATACAATGGATGGGAAGGTGGAAGAGCTGGAGGAAACAGATAATAGATGTTACAACAGCATTGTCCAATGACATAAATGGTTGCTAAAATTGTGCCAAGTGGCATTTCTGCTTGGCTAGGACTTTTATCATATATATATATATATATATATATATATATATATATATATATATATTTTTTTTTTTAATTTATTTTACATTTGTTGACCGGGATAGTCCGACTGGATGCATGTCCATTTTCAGCGGAGGCCCGGGTAGAAAAGCTCCAAGGGTAAGCTGATACAGCATTACATAATACCAGCATTACATATTACAAACAGACTATTTACAGAGATTACATAAGTAAGCAAGTTCCACAGGTTACAGTTAATCCTGAGCACAAGTCAGGATTAAATTAAATTACACAGCAAACTGGTTAACAGGTTTTTACATATTCTAGAGAGAGTTAGCCAGGCTTGATACATTGACATTGCCAGTTAAGTGACAAATGTTGTTTGAGTCTAGTTTTAAATTGACCTAAGGTGGAAAGTAAGGCATATATATATATATATATATATATATATATATATATATATATATATATATATATATATATATATATGTATATATATGTGTGTGTGTGTGTATGGGTCCCCTTCAGATCAAGCCCCAGATCATCGAAGACCACATCATTCAGAAGAAATTAATGACAATCCCTTTCAGCATAAGACTGGAGCAATGAAGATCTTCCTAGAGTAAGTAATCTGTTGGCCAACAAGGTGAACCTTGCCTTTTTCCCCAATTGTAGTGCAATCTCGAAGTTGGTATATTTAGTTATTGGAGGTGTACCCCCCACCCACCTGGGTTGTTTAGGGATGGTGTGGTTTAGGTTTTGTGACTTTTTGGATGAGTGATTAATTGCCCTGGAGCTTCATTGCTTCAGTCTTTTGCTAAAATGGGTTTTCATTACTTTGTGTTATTGTCTCAGTGATGTTGTCTTTGATGATCTGGGGTTTTGATGAGCTGAAGTAGACCTATATATATATATATATATATATATATATATATATATATATATATATATATATACACACATACACACCTACATACCTCTCTCTCTATATGTAAATATGTATGGGCAAACATCACCATGTGTTTCAAGAACGAATGAGACAAAACAATTATAGTGTCAATGGATAGGGAGTATTTTCCAAACAAATGTGAACTAATGTTTGGAGGACAGATATATTACACTCCCAGTACCCACAACTTCGGTACTCATACTTATGAAAGAGATCCATAGTATGAGCACTCTGCACAGTTCAGGAGAACAGGAAGTGACAGAAAAATACTAATAACTGCAAAAGTCCGTGAAGCTGCAACCAGGGTGAACAAATGAACAGAAAGTCTTTGTAAGTAAATTTCTTAAAAATGGTCACGTGACATCTCAGGCTGACAATATTGCAATAGACTGGAGGGTGCACAAATAATATGCAATTGATGGAGAGTAACATAATAATAAATATCTGAGGCATTCTTCCATATTAGAAATGCAACTACAGGAATGGTAAAAGTACCTTAATAGAGAGCTTCACGCATACATGGGATAAGCAGATATAATTAGCGGAACAATGGGTTGGTGCAGCTGCAGCTTTACACTGGCTGCAACAAGAGCAACAGTGTAACCTAGCTGCATCTTTTTACATCAACATTGTCATTCATTTGAATGATATATATATATATATATATATATATATATATAGTGTGTGTGTGTATGGTTCTACTTCAGTAGATCAAACTTTTACAAGTTTGAACCACATATGGCCTAGAACATATGTTCTAATTTGTAAAAGCTTGAACACTGAAATAAAAATACATAAAACAAAAAAACACAAAACTAAACATCTATAGCAGAGGGCTACACCCCCCGTGCACCCCACACACCCCGTTATGTAAATATACCAACTCTGAGACCGCACTACATTGCAGAAATGGGAAATCTTCCCTTTCCGCTCTGTACGGAGATGTCCATTCAGTCCGATCGAACTTTTACAAGTTCGAACTTATGGTCTTGGCCATATGTGTTTCGAACTTGTAACGGTCGATCGACTAAAGGGGACCAGTATGTATGTGTGTGTGTGTGTGTGTGTGTGTGTGTGTGTGTGTGTGTGTGTATTGTAGTATCTCTCACAAAAGTATACAGAACTTGAAAGGACTCATTGCACCAGTAAATGTATTTGCTTTCATCAGATGATTATTTGTAAAAAATTACCAGAGTTAGCCTACATCTAGTCATATAATCCCATCTTTCCTATCATGCTGAATCTTGAATGAGGTAACTGTAAAACACAGAAAACACCAACAAACTATAAGTCTGTTATTTCTGAGAACCATGTTTCAACTTTTATGAAACAATAATTAAACCTAAAAATACATGCTACCTATTCTGCGGATGTTACAGAAGAGTTAATATCCAGGGTTTTGTATCATGCCAAGTGCATTGCCTTCAAAGGAAGACATAAAACACTTTTCTTATCATCCTTCAATGAAGGGATGCACATTTTGAAGATAAAATGCTGTACTTCTTAAATTAGCTCTACTGCATGAAACCAGAGAAGACTTCAAGAATGCATGACTTATTCTATTGTCATGTCTGCTGACATTTAGTGATAGTCAAAAGTATGTGTTACAAAATAATTATTACCACATGGAAGGTACACTCTCTCTTTCAGAATACCTGACTATAACTTACTTTTGCATTCTTTTTCCTTCAAATTTCACTTTGTACATTTTGACATCTATCATGAACACTTCCATGTTTTTTCAAACCATTGTTTTGTGATCTAAGTGTCATTATGCAGTTAAAGCATGTACCTTCACAAGTTCCATAAAGTTACTGAAAGTCAGCCTATCCTTCCATCCATCCATCCTCAACCCTTTTTCCCATTTTGTACATGGGGTTATGGTGTCACTTCAACAGTGACAAGCATCTTGAGACAAGGTTTACACCACTGGGTGGTTAGCCCTACCATATTAATCCATCCGTACCACATACTTGCACAACTGAAAGTCAGTCATCATTATACAATTTGACTAATGCTTTACTGTACAAATGACATTTTCCTCAACTGTAAGTGAAATTGTGAAAATGACAATATAAATGATAAAAGAAAATGTGTGTTCATAAAAGTAGGAACAAGTACAATTTTGGTTTGACAGTTCACTGCCAAAGATGGAAGTGAAATGATAAATTTACTGGAATGGCTTATGTTAAGACAACTAAAGACATTAGTCAAGAACCAGAGTTATTACTTTCTTTCAATGATAAAAAATAAACAAATAAATGTATTATCTTATTTCCTAGTAGATGAAACATATCTTCATGACAATGAATGATACCGATGACAGTCATGTTATGGAAGCAGGAGAAATCACTGCATATTTCTGCTTATATTGTAAGTTATAACTTGTACAAACTTTAGCAACTTAATATTTTATACTTGTTCTAACTTAGTACAAATCCTGCTTCTTTAACAATATAGATGCCTTGCCTACTGTATTCAAATAGTACTAATTGTCACTTTGTTTATAGCCTTGAGTTATGTCTACTTTATTTTTTTGCTGTTTAATTCAGACTGTACCTTAAAATTAGGCTTTTGATTCATTTTTAAATCCTTTATTGGGTCTGAAGTTGGTCATAAGTAATTAGTGTTCAATCCCAGTAAACAAAGTAAACTAAAATAATAAAATATTACTGGTCAAATAAACTAGTCAGACATGCACCTAGCTTTAAACTTTAAAAAAACATACCTTCTGGCAAAAATATACAAATGCTTACACTTGAGATTGTTGCAAGTAATGGCACAGAATCACATATGAAATAACACCACATTTATAGGTTCTTAGACAGCACCTTAAAATTCTAACTTGAGATTATTACAAAAGTGTATCTCTAAAAACTATTAGGTTAGATTTGCAAGTTTACTGAACCAGTGATAAATAATGTGTAATAACAGTCTTACAGAAATAATGCCACCTTCAATAAACATATATCACACCAAATGACATTTGGCAACCTTTATTAAACTTCTATAAACATAGCTGTATTGACCACTATTTAAATTTATTTATCACAGCATAAACAACCATATAACTGTTAATTAGGGTAGTGTGACTTCACTCGCATTGACCAATCACAGCAAAAACATCTAAATAACTGTTAACTAGGGCAGAGTGACCTCATTCACCCTGACCAGATAAGCAGCATTCCTACCCCCACTTACTTATTTACTTAAGCTGCGTTCCATCGCTCACTTTAATTTCCCACTTACTGAATTGAACATCCAACCAAATAAGTAGAGTTCTTACCTCTGCTCATTTACTTTTAATTATCAAGCAGCGTCCAGCCGCTCACTTTAATTTCCCAACTCATTAAATTAACATCCAGCACTAGAGGGGGAACATAAGAGGAACAAGCCCGCCTGTTTTCATTGTCTACCCAAACTTATAAAATAACCATACAACCCCCAATGTTCCAAAAACAGGGAGGGTGGGTAGGAAGTTGATGCCAAAACAGGGTTCCTTACCCAGTTACACTCACATAAAACCCATTCAGCCTCTGCCTACACTTGCCTCATTTCCTCACAACCATCATCCTACTTTCCCATTTAACCCTTTCAACCCCCACCTACTAGCTTTCTTCCCCTACCCTCTTAATCCCATTACTATGTCTACCTAACCCCACAAGATATCCCTGGATAAATTGGTTTGTTTCCAAACCTCTTTCTATGCCATTTTGAGAATTAAAAGTCACAAAAAGTTGGCTGAAGCTCTATCTGTCACTGCAGATCTTGCCTTCATAGATAAATGCCTGATGCGATTTACTGATGCTGTCTGATGTTGAACCTACCATTGTTAATGGATATAAAAAACAATATTCATTGACACAAATCCATTAGATATGATATTTTATTGATATCTCTGGATGCCTTTCAGAAAGCTTTGTTTAGCGTTTCTAATTCAGACGGTGAATATCCTTTCCCAAAACCAAACAAGCTTCTTATGTGCAAACCAGATTCCTTGGCAGTGGAAGCTCATCTTCTTCACTTTTTTTTTTTAAGTTTTCCTTGAGTTCTATTACAAAGTAAAATAAATCCTATGTTATGGATATAACATAATATACAGCAATATGTTTATTTATCTTATTAATTGTTAAGCAAATGAATCCGATGATCCCTAGATCTTTTTCAGGTATGATCCCAGTGAAAAATGGAAGTAAATATATGATAATATATGATGATAATTTAATAAAACCAGGGAACTGACCTGTTTTAGAAATTTAGAGAAAACCAAAGAAACCAGAAAAAAAGACTTATTAATAACATTCAAACATCAGATCAAAAGTGACCAGAAATCAGGCATGAACCCTGGAGCTGTGAAGCAAAGATATTTCTGCTAAGTTGCCATGTTGCCTGGCAAACAGCAGAAACACACACACACACACACACACACACACACACACACACACACACACCATCTTGTTACTTAATCACAGATGAAAGTCCAACATTATTTCACAGGAAACAATGCAGTTAATTACCATTTCCAGAGTCATGTTAAATCTAGCCAGTACTGGGATAATCCCTCACAGAAATAATTACTTAAGGTCAGTTTGGTCATCTTTGTTTTAAGTTGGCACATTACCAAAATGACATACTGCAAAGAAGAAAGTATCTCATCATTCATAAATTGCACAAGTAATTAAATATTCATATCTGAATATTTGTAATCATAAAAACTCTACTAGTTCCTTTTCTATCCTGTGACAATTAAAATTTAATGTCTTCTGGATCTGTTTAGTATTATCTCAAACTTTTAAATGTTTGTTCCCCTTTATAAATCATCAGCCATGCAAAATTAGACAAAAGGAAACAAACTATGTCGAGAGATCTGGTCATGTTATATACATAACTCTTAGCATATAGCACTGCAGCTAACACTGCAAAGGTACACAAAGATGGAGCGAATAATGATGCAAACTATTAGATATTGCAGTACTCATAAAGACAAGTAAATTGTATTGAAGTCAGAGAAACCTTATCGTATTATAAGACACAATCGTTTATGCAGTCTGATTAAAATTTGCATCCAGCTTTACTAAATATTTTGACAGAATAAAGGATGCCTGACTGACTTTGGCATTTATTCCATTATTCCAAGCAATATGGAACTCTTTCATCATAATACAAAACCTAGTCACGGTTTCACATCATTTCTGGAAAGTCAGTGATGGACTTCCATAAGGCACACTGGAAACAAATGTCATTCCGTATAGATATTAACAAGGTGGCATTGTCATGGATCATGAAGCCTTATTCTTTCAATAATTGGAGAGCTTTTGCAAGTTAAGTGAATCCTTATTACATCAATTATTTGCATCTGTTTTATATGAAAGACTCATTTCCAGTACTCAAAACATGCCTTCTTCTGGGGCAGCAACGTCACGTCTTCAGGAAGTGATAAGTATGTATTTGAACAGTGCTATAAAAATTTCTGTCTGAAATCATAAAATAGTGATCAAAACTCCAAACTTCCTGAATAATTATTTTATTCAACTGGGCAAGTCATGTATACCCCCATATTCCCTGTTAAAACATTCAATCAAAAAATGAGGTCCATAAAAAAAAAAAAAAAAAAAAAAAAAAAACAGAAAATATGAAATATTAGGTTGAGACAATCATTTTTCATTTCTGCCATATGTAGCAAATTCAGAATGGAGAAAACTGCATTTCAAAAAACATTGATTGAAACTGTCTGTTTCAAGCACTCGTGTTTTGGCAAAATGTTCAATATGCAAGTTGTAATCAAAATGATTCTCAAAATCATTTCCTTGTATGCAAAAAATAAACACATTGTGTATAGACATGATGTGTTTTCCATAAGCAGATAAACTTCATGGAAGGCTCTTTAAATATTATGAACTTAGAGAAAATTATTCTAGTAAGCAAAATTCTGCCAGTTTAAACTCTCTTTCAAGTTCAAATCCCACAAAAAAAAGTGAAAGAATGTCTCTTTAAGCACTAGTGGAATCTTTGCTTCACCTCACTGCTGCACACTCATGAAGTATTAATAAAAACCAGATAGTGTAAGGGGGGGGGGGTCCATCCTCTTGGATTATGTAGGGGGATTGCCTCCACCAAAATAAAGCAGTAAAAAAAAATAGTCTGAGATTTGATTATCATAGATGTCACTGACTGTTTTTGTCTATATCGGAACTCGCTGAAATTTCAATCACAGAATCAATATAATTCCATATTGTAAGTGCATAATATTATCATATGAAGGATTACCATTAAAGTACTTACAGTGTAAAATGCCTCCCCTCAATTTTCTTCTAAGTCAAGTATAGTTGTTACTTTGAACATGCTGTGAAAAACATATCACAGAACATGTCACTGTGCCGATCCAATGTTAAATAGAAACCCTTGTTACCTAAGAAATAGTGGCATAATTCTGTGCCAGAAAATCACAGTACATACAGAAAAAGACATAAGGAACCACGATTTGCACGTTATACCACAAAATGTTTACTGATCTATTCAGTTATACTACTTTGTATTACATGTAGCTATAGGAAATGTTTAATGTGGATGCAGTCAGATACAAAAGCTAGTAGAAATCTTATCTGTCAATTTTATTCACTGGTGTTATTTAGCTTGAGCTTTGGAAGACCACATCTGTATTAAAAATATTTCATTTTAATGACAAGATTTAACAAATTCCAAATTATCATACTCCATGGCATATTATCATTCAATTTAAAAATATCCTTCAAAATACAAAATGTAGTTTATAAAGCAATTTTCAAACTGCATAAAACTAAAGCATGCTTTTTTTGTCTCTCTAAAGGTGCATTGCTTTTACATTCTACAAAAAATGTTTGCACACATGTCACAGAAACAATTTTAATAAGCAAAGCTCATGATCACACCACAACAAAAAGAAAAACATGTCAAAGGGGCAAAACTTTGTTTAAAAATCTTGTATATTTTGGCAGATGTTATGCCATTCTTTCTAATTGCTATTATAACACACATCAAAGTAAACACATTTGCTAGCAGTATCTATGAGAAGAGACAGAATAACCCATTAAACACCTTTGTTACCAGTAAGTTTAGCAAGAGACAAAATAACTGAAACTGCATTAGCAGAATCTACACTTGAGGCCATTAAAATGTTTACAGAAAGCAAGAGAAAGAACTGCAAATGAATGCTTTCAACTATCTTTCCCTTAGTGATAAAAGGCTTCATATTGTCGAGAAACAATTTTTGCAGGTCTTACCCATCTGCATTTTTTTTGCACTTTAGAAATTAAAGTAAATTACTTGTGATATTTATAATGTGGTCAGGATTTGCTTGCAAATATAAAGTGAAGCTGCCCTACTTATACAACCATATGTTTGTGACGGGATTTGTAAGACCTTTCCTCTATTCAAGTATTTTGCTTCATGTCTTAGTTATAAGGTACACTTTGTATACTAAGTGGCAATCATACTAGTGATTTAATAAAATGAATGATGTACAATGTACATATTTATGACACATGGAACTATCTGCTTTAAAAAATAAAATTAAATCATCTTTATTTTTTTAAAACAAATCTTCTGTTCAAGTTAGTTCAACAGACAAAAATGTGTGAAACAGGGAGCTTAAATGTAACTAATACTTTACACTTCTATGGGCAATCATTATTCCTGTTCATTAATTCCTGGATAATAATGTTTATCAGTAGTTCATTGCAAGGCAAATTATTTTTGTTTATTGTATATGTTCTTTTTTCAGTTTTCAATTACATATCTACATAATTTAAAACGGAGGAGTATAATTAATGGAATTTGTGCCATCATCTACCCCGATTACATTTGTTTATTTTCATAAATGACCTGATATGTGACTGATACTTTCATATAGACACATGGTTAACTAAAACCAGACTGCTTCATGACTACTCATATGTGGATTACATATGCTGTTAAAGTTGATACAAATGATAAATGTTCAGCTGCAAATTCAGGTTGTAAAATATTTCGTTGCTGTTGCACGCTGCTGATTTTGTATTTTCCCATTACCTCCTTTTTGTTATACTTTTCTAGCCAGCACTTTTATCTCTATTAGTTAATACTGTAAACAATTGTTGGAGAACACCATACTCCTTTGTCACCAAAGCATATCCGTTCATGGCTCAGAATGGCTCGTGGAGACCACCATACTCCTTTGTCACCAAAGCATATCCGTTCATGGCTCAGAATGGCTCGTGGAGACCACCATACTCCTTTGTCACCAAAGCATATCCGTTCATGGCTCAGAATGGCTCTTATTAAACCACTTAGATATTTAAAAGAAACAACATATTGACACTTTACAGTGAATTTAAATGCATGTCTTTTTTCTTAGTCAAGATCTTTCCTGATATGCAATCAGATACATTCAAATCTCACTGAAAAAAAATATCCATACATTTTTTAGGTTTTTTGTCTACTCCAGTCCTGAACCAGTAATCACGCTTGGTCATCTGGATCATAGCTAGACTTTATCCTTCTAAAGTCGTCTCTGCAAAGCACATTTTTATGGATTACATAACTGAGTTGATCATATCCTCACAGAATGCAACTGTAGAACATGATTACTATGATCATTTAACCTTTTAATTCATAACATATTTCATTTGACCATAAAGATAGTTATCTATTCTCTACACAAATAAATACAGAATATGGGAAAAGGCCTTTAAAAATCACCCAGAACCTTTCTTGTTTATACAGAAACATTTGCCTTTAAGAAACTAGAAGTGTAAGTGTGAACTCCATATCAAACAAATTTTTCTCCAAATGTTCATCTTCCACCTCTAAACTCTCCATAGCTTTTTTCTCCTCCTGCATGCTGCTTCTTTCCTTAGGCATGTTCCTTGCTACTGTAGGAGACCTGCAGTGTCATCTAGCAGCTCAAAAGTGTAGAGGAAGTTCCCTGGGCAACTTTTCCTAAAAGTGTGAACACCACCTCAGGTCTCCCATGAAAAGAGTACTAGCCTAGTGAGACAAATCTGGTCAACAAAAAATAAATGAAATATATATTACCATGTTGCTGTGTATCTCACAGGCCGCCATTTACCCCACATGAAGTGTCTTCCATTCTAACAAAAATGGAAGATCGGTAAATGACATAAATGACAAACATTCCTCCTGACTGTGAAATGTATGCATCTTTATTTCTTTGCTGTCTTATCTGAACATCAGCTAGCACAGAAGGAGTGATTGTTCTGAGTTATGTGGGTCTCTCTCTCTCTCTAAGTATTATGCTGTGCAGAGGTTTCAAAGCAGCTTTAGTAGAACAATAACCATTGACCGTATAGGTAAGCATGGCCATGAACCAGTGAGTGTCATAATGTTAGCATTTTATACATGTGCCTCCTCTACAACAAATGGACGTCTACTCTCCTCCATGCTATATCTAGGAGACAGGATCAGTGGCAGCTTTGAGTCATGTGAACCACATAATTGAACATAATGCAACAGTCATCTGAAACTCTGCCTTTCAAACTTTGATGACTGTTGAATACTATGAGCAAGAGATTTACAATAAACAGGTTCATTTGAGACTGTTAAAGAGTAAGTTGCTCACTGAAGATGCAATGGTGGGTGCATTTGTAGTACGCTTTGTTTATCTGGTATTTTCTGGAGTAGTTTAAATCTTCGACAAGATATAGAGCTACAATATGTGCATGCACTTGTTTGAGTATTACTATCCTGCAGCGGGTTTATATTATATTATCAAAAAGACAGGTCAGCAGATGGCACTTACATCGAAAATGCCATTCACCGAATTTGCTGTTGTGTGGGGCTATGCCCCCCACACCCACCACTAATTATATATACCAACTATGAAATCGTAGTACAGTGAGGAAAAGGCAAATTTTCTGTTCTTCACTGTACCGCGATCTCACTATGAACAGTTCGCTGAATGGCATTTTCAATATAAGTGCTATTCACTGACCTGTCTTTTCGATAATATAATACAGACCCTCCTGCAGCTACAGTACATTCTGTAACCATTAAATTATCACTGCTTTACATTCTACTAATTATTTTGCAGGTACTGATACTTGTCTAACAGAACAGTTTCAGATGGACAGTTACCTTGACTAGTTTTAAAACTGAATGACACTAAATATGGTTACTATCAAATACCTATGGATCTGTGCAAAGGATGATGAAGTCTAAAAAAAATCATAAAGAGATAGTTGGTATATTTTTTAAAATGTAGACATAGAAGTGAATGGCAATCAATTCTTTGAAACAGATTCACTGAAGTCTATAAGGTAAATACACAACAGAATAGCTGGAGAATCTCACATACCTATACTGCAGTAAATGTCTTGTCAATCAGCGGCAGATGTAACTACTCAGTTGCAATATAAAGCAGAAGACGTCAAGGACTTTATCCAGCATAAAATGTGTCATCTGGTTGCTTGATCATATCCACATATGCTAGAGCCTAGTCATCTCAGTAAGACAATGAAATGCATAATCCTCTGGCATGTTATGTTACTTATTATGAGATTTTTTTTACAGCCTTCATGTCATTTATATTATTTAAGAGAGTACAGGTTAAAGGCTCCCCATAAGCAGGCAGGGTAGCATCGACGCAATGAACTTCATTTTTTTAACTTTAATAAAGTAAGTTAAATTCCTAAACTGGAAGCGTGCTTGTTTTTTTTACTTATTATCGAGCTGGATTGAAGCCCTTCATATCAAACAGAGCCTTGTTCATTGAACATCAGTGCACCAAGGTACTGCCACATGAAATGTAATAATGCATTTTAATGTGCCACGATCCATGTCTGTGGCAAAGTGGTGCAGAGAGTAGCTTGCCATCTCAGAGCAAGGGGTTTATCAGTTTGGTTCTCATCTGGGGTGACATCTATGCTGGTTATGGACATCATCTCTGTCTTTATCAGAGTCTCTTCTGGAACCTCCAACTTTCTCCCACATTCCATGCAGTAGGCAGATTGACAACCCTAAATTTTATGTTGTGGTGTGTGACTGTGTGTGGGTGTATGTGTGTGTGTGTGTGTGTGTGTGTGTGTGTGTGTGTGTGTGTGTGTGTGTGTGTGTACATCTTTGTGTTTGTGCATGTTTGTGCATGTTTGTGTGGGTGTGTGTGTGTGTATGTATGTATGTATGCATGCATGTTCCTTAAGTCATAATTTCATAAAGTGTTTAAATAGGCTTCTACAGATGATACTAATACTTTCTTCAGAAACCCTTCCTCAGGAATAGTCAGTAGACAGCTATAATAATTCAATGCACTTTGTGCATAATCACTGGCTGTTTTATCATTACTGCCTGTTGCTATAATGCACATACGCTATGAGCTATGAATTTATCTACAGTCTGTATACATATCCTTTCATTATTCGTGCAACTGGTGGTGTTAACTCATAACCTAAAACTACAAAACAAATTGGCAGCTAGAGGTGCAAACATACAAATAACCCTAAAGAATACCTCCACAAATGGGACACTGAAAAAACTCCACTCCCCCAAACAGTATTTGTAAAATTGGAAAAATTCTGCTTGGAGTGGCATTTGTTTGGTGTGCCACTGGTGGAGGCATTCCCTCGGATTATAAACTCATAACCATTTTTTTTAAAGATCTGCCTCTCTGTAAGGTTTAAAATACTGTAATTGCAGATGCTAACAGATTTCCTTCAGAGGTGACATGTGATGGCTATCTTCTCTTTGCATTGTAACTAGAATACTCATTGAATGCTTGAATATATTAAGAATAGTGGCTGTTCATAAGAGATATTGTGATGATTGTATGCATACCTCTCAACCTGGAAACATCAAAAATCTGGACAAGGCCCATGAAAAATAGGTACAAATCTGTATACTGATTAACATCAAATTTGCATACATAACTATGTGACCCCACACACTGCAATGGAATTGTGGGATACCAACTTTCCAACACAAACTGAAGAACAGACAACCAAACTATGGCACCAGAGTCCCTGTGCAGCCATTCAATGTCCCATTACCTGTCTATTTTGCTCCGTTTACTATAAACACTAATGTGTGCATAGTTCAAACAATGGGAAACAGCTTTGTTGATAATACATGCACTCTTGTTTTGTTCAGCTGTGCATATGAAATAGGAAGTCCCGGCTGCAAGCTCCGACAGTCCATGCTTTTATTGCTGACTATATATGTGTGCCATTATTAGCACAGTCTTAAACTGTTGGCAGTCAGACTCTGAAACCTGACTGTTCCTTATATTTCCTTAAAAATGAGCTTCTCTTTTTTGACATATTTCTTCCTACAAAACAAAATACTCATGTAATATACACACACACACACACATATATATATATATATATATATATATATATATATACACACACACATATATTATGACTTCCTGAACCATTTAAACCTGTATAGGTGTACCTGGTCTTCTCCTTTCATCATCCTGTACTACAGGTAGCTGCAGTAGCCTTAGAAAGGATTCATTTTCACGTAAACAGGGTTTTCTAGTGTCTGCAGGCCCTTACCTAAAACAATTGGCAAGCAGGATCATTCAGAGTATCACTGTGAGCATATTGCATGCTGGCAATAGATTTTTGTTTTTTTTTTTCTCCTTCCCCAATTCTATATACTAATACCATAGTAGAGGAGGTACATTTGGTCCAATGGAAAGTTTTAGATCTCTCAAAATTGTCCTGAAAAGAGTTAACTTGCATACCCTTACATTTTTGTTTCAGAATTTTAATTTGTCCTAATAAATTCCCATCCATAACCTTTGTTTGTTTGCAAGTAAGTGTAACTGCACTAACTGTTCCCCATAAACTTTAATTTTCCTTTCAGTATTTTTTTTTGTCTCCTATTTAAATTCCCTATATATTTTATGTAATGTTTAAATAATTCCAACTTTGTAAAAATGGTGTTCAGTCAAACCTTATGTTTCCTCCAAAATACTTTTGTAGCCTCCCTTAACTTGTCTGTGGTATCCTTTCTTGCCAAACAAATATGGTCCAGTATCCTGCAAGGGTGGGAAAAGCAAACCCATGTCTTTACTTTCCAGCATTACATATCTACGATCAGAAAGAGCAGGAGTCACATAGGTCTGTACCAGTGATGATGTCAAATAAATACTTGCAAAAATACAGTCTAGACTGATGATTACATTAATGAGGGAGAAAAATAAGTGAAGTCTGTTGCAGTAGTGTGAAAAACCTGCCAAGAATAACATAAACATGAGGTCAGATTTTGACTCCTGCAGCGCCCTTGTATTATTAGGTATACAAACTTTACCCTATCCAGAATGGGGTCCTGAGCTACAGTAAAATCACCCACTAATGTAAGAGGTAACAATGTTAGCCCCATTTCTAACAAAGATTCATAGAAATTATAAAGGGATGTGCTGTCGTTATATGTGGAGATATGAAAATTACTTGAGAAGAGGGGGTTACAATTTAATTTTTTTAAAACACCTTTATTGATTGATCACTTGTGACAGGCACATTTCCATTTATATAAAAGCAATCTACCATTTACCTTAACCCACCTAGCTATCATCTGTCTACCTGCTGTGTCTGATTTCATGATCTCCTGAAGCCATGTAATGTTTCTAACAAGTAAGATAGCCACTCCCCTTTTAGCCAAGTCTGTCACATGGCAGCTACCCAGCTATTCCATTGTTTACTTAAATTACCAGAATTATGCTTCTTTCATTTTGCCTCCTGGAGAAAAACTACATGTGCATTTTCTTGTTTAAAAATTCTTATGCTAGCAGCCAATTTATGCCCTCAATTCAGTCCTCCCATGTTCCATGGCATGCATTTAAATCCAGTAGGTGCCACACTACCATTTTCCCCATACATGGTCATCCAACTGTAGGATTAATAATTGATTTGTACCATTAGCAATACTCATAATGTGTAAGGTATTGCTGTTGCTGCATTTAAAGTAGGCTCAGAAAGAGGTTGAGGATACCTCAACATTTAAACTCATCATGCATCTAGGATATTATGCCCTGTAATATTGTACATGTATAACCTTTGAAATGTTAAATAGCACACATACCTTAACCTTGTTAGAAGTGTAAATATTCACATAGACCATGGCCCATCAGATAATCGAGACTTAAGCCTAATGTTCTTTGTACAACCTTATTGAAGACAGCCTGTCACATTAATCATCACTGCCCTCCTGATAACATTTTTTCTCATGACCCCCTCGTCCATTCAGAGTCCATCTGAAGTAATTTAGAAAGTATAAACATTTAAACTATGCCGTAGCTGTTACATTCCTGAATGAAAGGCATCAGACGATGATCTGAGGAATAAGATCTCCATGCATGTCCATAAAATGGTATGCTTACAAAAAAACATGTAACACTGTGCTAACAAAGAAAACAAAACACAGACACACAGACACAAACACACACACACACACACACACACACACACACACACACACACACACACACACACACACACACACACACACACACACACACAAACACACACCCAAACACCCACACACACACACACGCACACACTTCACAGAATAATATTCGGTTTCTTACCAGAATCATATGCTGCCACTCGCAAGTGCAGATAGAGCCAAAGAATCCAAAGCTAAAAAAAAACCCACTCACAGAATCCAAAGCTAAAATGAAATAGCCTGCTCGCACTTGCACGTTAAGAGAATCCAAAGCTAAAAACAGAATCCAAGCTCAAATGCCAAAGCTAAAATGTGACCCTTTCGCACTCGCAGATCAGAATCCAGGCTAAACTTATGAATAACGCGCTTGCACTAGCAGATCACTGGGAACGAATGCCAGCTGGAAATGCGCATTTGGAACCCTTGAGCTTAATTCTGACAGGCTGGTAGCCCTGACAGAGCTGACGTCATCACGCACGCGATGACGTCAGCTCAAAATAAAAAACGAGGAAAAATTAAAAATAAAATAAAAGCTAAAGCTGGGAAAAAGTCAGAAATAGAGGGGGTGCCACTCAGGAATTGTGGCACCCCAGTATTTGGATCCCAAAACTCAGTAAAAACCGAGTTATTCAGTACGGTTGGGAGGTATGATTTTATGTAGTCATAAATACTTATTGCTAACAACTCCAGGTACGTAAGCAGTTCACTCTGTTTACTGCCAAGCAACCAATAGCCTTTCCAATCTCCATTCTAAGAAACAAATGTATCTAAGAATCTATAGTCTCTTCTCTCTGGAAACAATGTTATATTATTGTACTTCACAAAGTTGGACAATACATGGAGCTCACAAACTATAGGCCTATAAAAATTCTGCCCCCCCCTTTCTAAAATACTTGAAACGTGCATTCACAAGCAGCTTATTGAACATCTTCTAAATGAAAATCTACACACGCCAACCCAACATGTCTTTCATCCTAACCACAGCACAACTACTGTACTCATTTCCTTTACTCGTACCACCAATAAAGCCAATGCAAATAACAACCTGGTAACTTCCCTTTTTCTGGACCTCTAAAGCCTTTGACACAGTTTCTCACCCCTTGCTTCTCTCTAAAATGCCTTCTCTTGTTTTTCCAACTCTACCCTCGACTGCTTTTCCAACTGCATTTCTAACCAATGGCAGTCTGTCAAGTGTCATTCTTCCTTTTCTAATTTCCTCCCTGTTAATACTAGAGTAGCACAAGGTTCCTTCCTTGGTCCCATTCTATTCAACATCTTTACAATCAGACTTCATTCCTGCTGCACTCAGTCCTCTCTAGTAGCATTCACAGGTGACTCCACTGTCATCTGCTCATCCAACAATCTTTTATACCTTCAATTTATTACCCAAAAATCCTTTAACTCTATAACAACTGGATAAATGACAATCATCTAGTACTCACCCTAAAAAATCAACCTGATTCTACTTCTCCCTAAATGTCATTCTCATCTCTCTCTAAACTGCTACTGACCCACTCCATAATTAAGAAACCTACTTCCTGTCCAGCCATCTGCACCCGCATCCCTTACTATATTTCCAATCACTCTCTCCTGAGCTCTGACCAACTTCTGTTAGAAATCTAAGAGCCTAAAGTTACAGTTATACAGTTTCCCTGGTCTGGAACAAAATTCTTCTAACCATCAGATCTATCCCAAATAGTCTCAAATTTAAAAAGCATTAAAAGAAAGACTGCTTAACTCTTGGCTCTGCTTCTACCTTAATCCTGCTTAACCATCTACTAAGTTTTTTCTCTCTCTCTTGTAATCCTGCCGAACTGACCACTAACCTTTTCCTCTCCTTTCCCTCTAAAACTTTCACTATTCTACTGACCTTCCACACCCTTCACCACCCCACCTACACATTTTGTCATTACTTTTCCTTCACTTTCTATTCTATCACCCCTCACCAATCTTACACCACTTCTGTGTCCTATATGGGTCTATATTGGATGATTGAACATTTAAAAGTTTGAGCGTCATATGGTCGACACCATATGATCGAACTTTTAAAAGTTCGAACATCCAAAAAAACAATAAACTACACAAATAACCTACCTGAACATTTTATGCAGGGAGACAAGCCCACCTGCATCCCCCCCCATGAGGGGCTACTACTACCATACCCCTACTCTTTAAATATACCAACTTCCAGATCATACTACAGTGCAGAAAAGGGAAATCTTCCCATTTCACACTGTATGGAGAGCTCCATTAAAACGTTCAAAATTTCAAAAGTTCGATCATATGGTATAAACCATATGACACTCGAACTTTTGAAAGTTTGAGCATCCAATACAGACCCTCCTATACTACCCTCCTTTTTCTTCGCTGAACTACTCTAATCATTCCGACTCTGCCTTATTCTTTCACATAATTATCTACAAACTGACAACAGTAAGTTCAACTGTAAATTTACTTCTAAATATCAATGTCCTCAGTTTATTTTGGTTATGTCCTACTATTAGTTTTGTATTTTTACATAGCTAGTGAATGTTTTTAAATATTGGTGGTGCAGTGGTAGCATTGTTGCCTCACAGCAAGAGGTTCTCCTGTTCGATTCTCGGCTGGAGAGCGGGAAGTGCCTTCTGTGTGGAGTTTGCATGTCTTCCCCGTGGTTGGGCGGGCATTCGAAAGACATGCGTAAATGGGTGTGCCTTCGTTGAAGGTTGAACGTTGAGCTGGCACCTCAGTGTTCATCAAAATATACTGCCAATCATTAACAGACCAGAGTTCCGCTGTGGCGACCCCTAACCGGGAAAAGCCGAAAGACAACACACACTTTGTTTGTTCACTTTATATCCCTGTTAGACTTCTGATGTACTTTTTGTATATGGAGCTTTTCTCCCTGGGCTTCCACTGAAAAAGGGTGCCTGCCCAGTCAGACTTATCCCAGTTAGCAAATGTCAAAACAAATAATTAAATGACATTTAATTGGTAAAGATGAAGGTGCTTCCATGTTTGTCAAAGATGTCACATTCTGCAATGGTTGTACAAAATATTTATGTGCCATGCTATGTGTAATTTGAAGAGAGAGTGTCAGAAGAGCAGCTTAAAATTACTTTTGCCATCAGATAGCATTGATGCCTTGTATTACTTCTAGAAACTGCAGTTTAAGCTATCAGAACAAACTGACCTGGTCAAAATTTGTTGTTCAGTACATTCAAAGTAGTTCAGTACACTCTATGAAAATGTTGCATAGCACACCTTTCTTTAATCAGTGGAGCAGGTGGTAGAGGCAGTGGAAACCACTGCGAGGCTCTAGGGGACCATTTATTTTCAAATTATTTTTATTATATTTAGACATCCCAACATGCTCTATAAACCACAGAGTTTGGAGAAAGTAATTTAAAGTCTGCTATTTTCCAGCCTTGGCACAGAAACATATTTTAACATAGACACTCAAGTTATATATTTACTTTTGAACTTAATGTGACATTTATTTTTCATTTGTTATTCAATCAGCTAGACTACAAACTAAACTGTGTTTATTTTTGTACATAAATCTCACTCATGCATCTATTTTGCAAAAAAGTATGCAACAGCTATTGCTGTTAATACTGAAGGGTTAAATGATTTATTATATAGCCCTTTTCAACTTTTATACTTATTTATAAGAACAGCAATAGTATCCTTCTGGAATTCATCCACCCATGGTAACTATCATATTGACAATATACCCCTAAGAGTAGACCCAGTACTCTGGGACTCGAGGACTGACATAGGCAGCAATCTAGCCTTTGACCATCATGTGTCTACAATAGTGAGGAAATCATTCTGTACTGAACAAATTATAGTCAAAGGTATAGCATTTATGTACAAGGAGATCATAGTACCACTGTATTTAAAATTCATAAGGCCAGTCATTGAATACAATGCCCCCTTTGGTATGTACCTAACCAGGCACATCCAACAACTGGAGCATCCATAGACGTCCTATGTAGACTGCCTCAATGCTGTATTCCTATATTCTGTCTCCTACAAGCAGTTGAGGGAAATCTATGTCTGGCATAAAAGGTGTCAGATCTCACCCTAATGGACTGCCTATTGATCTGCAAACTAAGCAGCAAAAGAATTATCCATTTTAAAGAATCAAACCTTACCTGTGATATAAATAGGGCCTGCTAAAGAGACAGGTATATATCTATTCTCTGGATTAGGTTTCTCATCCTTATGAAACAACATTTCTCCCTAACACAATTCTAGTGCAACTTGGACAATTCGTTGGGGAACAGGAAATTCATCCTTGGATTGGCATCTATGTCTCTAATGGATGCTGACTATCTAAAAATGGTTCAGCTCCCAGGCACCTGCCTATAAAAGTCCAAATCAGAAGTATGGTACTGGATGAAGATACAAGCACCAGAAAACCAAAGTAAATAAATGTAAAAAGTGTACGACCACTACGGTTAAAATCGGTGCTCCTTAATAATAGGGATATAGAGTGTAGGATAACATCGAAACATAAAAGACTAGTGAGCACTTTCACGATACAGATATTATTTCTTCATACTCCGATAATCAAACAAACCCTCCTTATAAACCATTCATAGACCAATAAATAACATCATAACCTCTTCCTATCTCTTAAAGACAAAAACCTAAAACATTGTTAAATACAGCTCTACAATGAGATATATGAATGCATATACATACACAATGCATCCTGTGATATTCAGTATTTGAAAGTATCATGAAAAGCAACACAAAAACATTGTCAGACATACTGAAACATCAAAATCTTATGGCAATCATTTAAAGCATCAATGTGGGAGTGTCCGGTCTTTCAATGCTGGTTTTAAAGAGACAGCTTCAGTCATACCCAGAAACTTATCAGCATGTCGATATAAAATCCAGGATTGTTCCCTTACTTCTGTTTTATTCTTAAAATCTCCTCCCCGATATTCTCATTTACAACTTCTAGGACAACAAACTTGAACTTATGATTGCCCTCTGCTTGTACATGTCTGTCTAATGCATTAGTTTTCTTGTTCTTTCTTGAAAGTGCTGATAAGTTCCTGGGTATAAATGAGGGTTTGTTGGATTATTAGTGATCTTTGTATCATGAAAGCACTCACCAGTTTTTTATGTTTCTGTTATCCTACATGCTATATCCCTGGTATTAAAGTGTGTTGATTTTAGCTGTGGTGGTCATGCATTTTTTACATTTATTTACCCTGCCTGTAAATGTCCTGCTTACATTTATCAAGGGTACCAGAACTTGTCAGAGATTTGGGATACATAACTAGCCTTAAAAAGGCCCTTGTGGTCTCTTGCCTAGTCCACACCTATGAACCTATGTGCATTATACAATGTCTGTAATAAGAAGTCTTCATAACTTGGTATTAACTGAACAGATTATAGCTTTAAAATTACTAGCTGTATATACCCTGGTCTGTACTGCACTGCTGACTAATATTGCTATTGCTGTAACACTGCAGAGAGTAGTTCTAATCTAATCTCCAGCTGATTCAGTGACGCTGTGTCATTTCTATTTCTCAGTCATGTGACAAGTGCTACAGAACTCCAGTATCCTAGTGGACATCTCTGAAAAAGGATGTGATGCATATATCACCACAAATTGCCAGGTCCACACATTCTCTACTGTCTATATACTTTGTAAGAACGGAGTCAGGTGTGTAAAAGTACTATGAATCTAGTTTAGTTAAGAACAAATTTAGTACAATTAAGTGGTAGTGCTGTGGTAGCGTTGTCGCCTCACAGTAAAACACTGTCCGGTTCGATTCTCAGTTAGAGCGTCTTCTGCGTGGAGACATGCGTGAATGGGCATACCTTCGTTGAAGGTTGTGCATCAGGGCTGGTAACTCAGCACGTAAAAATCAACTACCAATCATTAGCGGACCAGAGTTCCGCTGTGGCGACCCCTAACTGGGAAAAGCCGAAAGACGCAAATGTATTTCTTTGATTATAGTTTTAGTCCGTGGCTCTGACACAAATTATTTTTCTCTGTCAGCCCTTCCTGAAGAACATTAGTGTCCGTGGGAGATTCTGGGACTGCTCCTGTTCTGCAATTGTATGCAAATCTGGTTAGCCAGAGGAAGTTGACACTGGCCTTGACTTCAGAGAAGCAAATGACAAAAAGGAGTGGTGACAGGACTAATCCTTCAGGTACTTCACTTGTGAGTGGCCTCCTGGTACAGCCAGCTGACTATCCACTGGGTGACATACAGGTTTACACATATTATCAAAAACAGACACACACAGACCTCTAGCCTGGAGGAACTTGGCTGTCTGTAGCATACCTCTAGCTTGCATGGATAATAAGATAAGTTTAGCTAATAAAATGGGGCTACTCTGCTTAAGACATGATGCTGGATGAAATGCCAGAGTACTGAATTCCTCACAGGCACATATGCAGTATGAGGTAGGTATATACTGTGATAAGCTGCTGTTTCATCCAGGATTAGTTTCTTGACTTGCATCCAACTTATTACTTTTTTTTCTGCTGGGATAGATTGCTCCTAAAGATACCACAGGTACGGGAGACTAAATGAATGAATGAATGAATGAATGAATAATCAGTATTGATCGTAAGGTACATTTAATACTATTTTTTTTCTTTTATCTCAGTCTCATGGCACAACATCAGATATTGAGTACGAACAACTTTTCTTTATCATTAGATTTACATTATGGCAAGCAGTTCTTCCTGAAAAATAAGAGACACATAATGCACTGTGTTTGCTGACTGCATTAAGGCACATACTGCTCTACCTTTATTTTAATGAATTGTCAAACTAGTCAGAATTACCTTATGGCATCTGGATATATCCTGATAGTTGTTTGCACAATGGGATACATGTAGGTAAATTGGTCGCAAAATTACTGCTGAATAGCATAACAGCTATTTTAGTTCAAAATGTCATATTAAAAAAAATGGTCAGTATGGGCATTTTAATTAACTCCCTTCAGCATCCTCTTCATTTATGCATTTCATTGTTTAGATGGCAACAATGTTTCTGCTCAAAGTAACAGCACATCATGCAGTATGGAATAAGATGAGATTCTTGAAGATCGATAAACAATACTTCTCTGGGTTTCTAGGATTTGCAATAATTGGGTTTGTTGGATTTTATGATTCTTCTGGCAATTTGTTTGTTAGATCTATAAATATTATGGTATCAGAACTGGAAAACTGTTGCATGACAAATTCAGAGCATAATGTCATGTCCAAGTCTACATATACCCCCTTAAAATAACCTGGCAGTACCAATCTTATCAGATACATTTGGGAAGCAAGCTTAAGTTTAAAAAGGCCCTGTGTGGTCTTTAGCCTAGTAATCAACTATGAGCCTATGTATTTATTCCTGTTCTGTCCTGCTATTTGTACTAATCTACAAAGCCTGCCCCACCCTACCTTGGACATCTTTACCAGTGTGTACTTACCCTAAACCTACCCCTGCACCTTACCTTAGAAAAATTATTTTCTTAACAACACTACTATTCATTCACAGCATGCTTGGATTTAGTGTTAGGGTCTTATTAACCAATCTCAAAAGAAAACTGTTTTCCTTTTGACAATTTTTTTGTTTCAATGTTTTGGGATTTTAGATTTTCAATACACTGGCAGCAATCACCTGTATTTAAGTAAGTTTTGATAAATCCACAGATCACCCCTTCCTCTCTCTCTCTCTCTCTATATATATATATATATATATATATATATACATATACACATAAGTATATGAGCTGAACAGTACAGCATAAGTTAAAAGAAAAGGGTGAAACTTGGTATATCAACAGCTAGTGAGGTTTAGCTGTATTGGCCTGTGTGCACTTGTAATAATTACAACAAAAAAAATAAAACTTTAAGGGCATTCAGAAGCCATGTAGCTGAAACACTGCTATGTCCTGAAATGGTGATTTACATATATCCCATAGATGTCGACAATATGAGGTTTTTAGATACTATACAGTGAAAACTCCTGCTTGGAATGGTGAATCTTAGAGTTTTTACTTAATGGTTTATCTGTGACATTTTACTATTCGATTTGGATGTTATGTGCATATTTATTTTCCAAGTGACCCTAATGTCTATGGACATAAAGCTTATTTTACTTATGGCCTCATTAAAAAAGCTATATATGGTATGTCTGCAGCTACTGATGATTTGGTGTTATGTTCTTTTTTAGTCTGTCAGTAAGGGCATAAAACAGTAAAAAATCACAGGCATTCTGAAGTCTTTCATCTAAAACACTGGCATGTCCTGAAGCGTCATTTATATATATCAAATAGGCCTCCATAACCGGAGATTTATAATATTATACAGTAAAGACACTGGCTTGGTCTGCTTGTAGTTTTTATTTAACAGTTTGTCTCTATTACCTTTTTACCTTTTTGCCTGAATGTTATTTGGGATATTTTACTACCATCCTAATGTTTTTGGATATTCAGCTTATTTTTAAGCTCTGTTTTTTGAAAGTATGACCAAACAATCTATTTATACTGTTCTAATGAACTCAGGAAGTAGTCCTCAACTACAGGAGGTTTAAGGTGTTAAGGTATTATACAATGACAAGTTTATCTTAGCTGGGTCTTTATTTTTGATCTTACTAAATGGTTTGTCTGTGTACTAGTCCCCTTTGGTTTGGATTTTAACATTATAATACCAGACATAGAATTATCACCATACAGGAATGATAAACTTAAATATCTGTACATGCCTACACTTCTTATTTGTAATTTCCATTAGTGCTTTGCATAATATAACTCATGCATAGCCACTCTCAGAGTTGTGCTTACTTGGTAGGGTATGCTTAAAAATGCTAATGCATAAACATTCTGCACAAATCGAATAATATTTTATAATATTCATACTCTTTGGGGAATCAGTATGTCTGTTCAAATAGTTCCACTAGATATGTCAGGGGGTCTAAAATTCATACTTCAGAAATGACAAGAATAAAAAAAAATAATATTTGTATACTGCTCCCTCAATGTACTCTTTTACAATTTTTTTGGAATCCAGTTTTCATTTGTATTGACAACATTAAGTACATTGAATAAAAATGTAATTTGGGCCCAGGAACCAAAATGCATAACTGGAAGACATATCCATTATTTGTTTTTGTAAGAACAGAAGACTCACCTTTTTTTTTGGCTTTGTGTGCTTTGATACAATGCAACATGACAATGACACTTTTGGGTTGACTAAGTACTTTCTAATTGTAGAAATGTTGTACCTCCCAGGATACCAGTTTAAAGAAATAAAAGCCTGTTCAGACAACATCTTCAAAATGCATATAAAATTTCCAAGTGAAACAGTAAACAACTTGTGACAATATACTTTAAAAATATGCTGTCTGCTAGAATGAGTCAAAATACATGATGATCACTCACCAAAACAGATTTCCTGACATTAACCCTAATTTCCTTAATGTCAGACATGGAGCTTCCTCCTCTCTATCTCTGACTGTTCGTCTCTCTCTCTCTCTCTCTCCCCTTTTTCAAACAGGAAAGTGTGGTTTCCTCCATTTAAGGAGGGCAGGTATGTGGAAATTGCCTCTGATAACACATCAATATATAACACGTGTGACTGAATAGTGGTATATAATTATATGGGCAACTTGGGTGTGTCTTGGGGTACACAGCTCAAGGGGTTCCTGGTAAATGCAGGAGGAGGGTGTCACATATATGATTACTAGTATTGTGTGCTGTCTATCTTTTTTTTTTTTTTTTTTTTGAAATTTCACATTTATTTTCTGCCTGGGGTAAATAACTCTCGGGGGCACTTCGTCAGTGTAGGAGTAAGGTACCAAAATACACCTACTGGTATTGTGGACTGTTATCATTTTTTAGTCAACATATATTTACTTAAAAATGAATAAATAATACAAGAAAATGAAAATAAACAAACAAACAAGCAGCTGCAGCATGCAGCACCCTATTGGAGAGGTCCATGCACTAGAGCAGTCATTTGATCAGCTTTTTTCCTCCTGTGCAATCCCAGTAATCATGGGACAGCATCACCAAAGAGATGAAAACCAATAAAACCTAAATGGAATTTCACACTGCAAAAGATCATTAGTGGCAGTGGCCTGAGGTAAATATATATATATATATATATATATATATATATATTACATTTTTTAAAGATCTCTGCTTCATCGAACACCTGTTTTAACACTACAGTGCAAATGTCCACAATAAAGTCTTGTAAAACATGTTCCAAGTTCATTGTGCATTATGCATTGCTAGCATTTATAATTCAAAGGTAGCAAGCACTGCATTTGGGAGACAGAGCAATGAAATGCAAGGTTGTCTGCCAAAAGCAACACCTGAATTGGTGTCATTTTTCTTTAATCTATAATTATTCAGCTGACTTTTGTTTTTTGAGACACTGCCCATATTGACTTGCATCAGTTGTCAGGTGATTAACACTTCTTCTTATGTCATCACCATGCACACACTTTTCTTTAAACTCTGCAAAACATGGCTTGGTGTTAAATTGACATATTAGTGATCTTAACCTAGTTTCACGAAGTTCATGAAAAGCTACCATTACAGTTCATAAAACATGCTTTTTCATAATGGTAAGAAGTGCTCACTGTTAACAACATGGCTATAGCTGCTAGTGGTATTGGGTGGGCAACCTACATGTCGATGGCAGTACCTTTTGCTGTTGTTGTCTTCTCATTCTAAACAGGCTTTAATCCAGGTTTGCAGGACTAGTGTGCCTTTATGAAGTAAGTGGGGATACTTTACTGTGGTTGCTGCCTGTTTGCATGAAACAAACTTAAGATATCTTACTCTGGTCTTTATTTTTCATTCAGTTTTACGATGATCACTCATCAGATGAGCACACAGCCAATCATGGCACTATAACTGCTGGGTATGGGATCTGTCTGGGAAAATGAATGACTGACCCAACTGAGCAGTTAAAGTAAACAGTTATTAGCATGTCTTGCATCATCAGTATACATTTGTGTAAAATTCTTGCTATACTCTGGCCATTTTATCCCAATTATACATGTGAGATGTACATAGTGAATAAAGTGGCCATAACTGATGAATAGGGATGTTTGTGGGTTATAGTGACAGCAGGTTGAGTGGACTTTTTGTGGCTGAAATGTTTTGAAATTTGTAATTTTGCTATTATTTGTTAATACATTTTGTTTCACTTCTTGGTAGGTAAATGCACATACCTGCTAAACAATCCAGTAGATACATTTACATTTAAACCAATCAGGAACGAGGATCCAAAACAACTCATGGCTTGATTACTAGTCCTAAAAAAGTATATTGAGAGGCTCATAACAGCTCAGTAGACTTAAATCACCGCAGCCACTCAGGGAATCTATATCCTTTACTCCCCGGACCTCTGCTGAAAACGGACAAATCTGTCCAGTCGGACCTCCTGGGTAAATAAATGTAAAATGTAAATACAAATATCACAATATGCACATAGAAAATAAATTCTCTGCATTCTCAAGTAACATGTTAGCAAAAAAAAATGGTGGATTCATAGAACTATACAGCATTATATCAGATGAGGATTGTGCGAGTGTTCTCTTGATGCACTTTAATCATTTTGCAAACAAAAATCTTTGCAGCAGAATTCAGAAGCTGCATTTAAATGTGGGAAAATGGACACACCTCCCCTTACACTTCAGATATTCTGCCAGCATCCCATTAATTATGTAATCACTTCCAAGCTTCTTCAACCTGATTAAAAGAGGAACTTCCCTCTGCAGTTGCCTCAGACAGGCAAAATGCACTTTTATTTTCATGGCCTTTTGACACAGCTTTAATCATCTCAATAGGTTACTTTTCTAATTGAGCCAAGTATTCAGCCTGCTCCAAACTGTACCATTGCAAATTCATTTTCCTGAGAAGCATGTCATTCTCCTAAATTCTTATGTGTCACTGATGACAGAGATTGACCACCACTGCATTCTACCAGAATATTTTTATACAGATACCATACAGGTTTCCAATCTGTCAGTTAAGGTCAGTCTAAATGAATGAAGTTATTAATTAAACTAATGTAACCTACAAAGACTCATACCAGGATTTGTAAGTCCAACAATCCATTTTTGCAGAACAGAAGCTGAAAATGAAGAAAGCCAGACACTGTTATTACCTGAGGTGACGAACAGCAAGATTAATATTAAACATATATGAGAGAAGAAAAAAAAAACAGCAACCATTATTTGCTCTGAGGTATACTATAACACAAATGTGAAAAATGAATGGAAGAACATTTAAAAAAAAACATAAGCTATCAGAATTTCATAAGACGTGGTAAATTATATTAATACTAATCAAATAATAATCTTTTAAGCAGCTGAAGAAGCAAGCTCCGTGAACTATTAACATCTTATTTTTAATTTATAAGATATATGCCCCAACCAATCGCAGAAAAATAAGCAATGTTATCAACTGATTATCATGAAAGTATTGTGACTCTTAATGGTTGTAGC
>NC_056735.1:465738463-465745963 GCF_019279795.1 Protopterus annectens
GTTATTACAGTTATTCAGCAGACATGGTTTGGAACTGCTTGAACTGATGTCCAAGCATTATCAGACTTCCAGTGATCAGTTGGAAAGGGAAGTGATTGAATTAGACTTGGACATCAAACATGACATTGACTTTGAACGTTACTTATTTGATTACATCAGAAACTTCAGTAGTATTAACAAGCAAATGAATAACCTTAAATAAAATAAACTTAAGAAATTACAGAGGGACTGGAAAGACTACCACAACAAAGTAGCCTGTCCAAATCCCTCTCCTTCGCAGTTTTGTAACCCTATTGGTAGACTGGCAGGGCATGTAAACCATCAAACAGAATTCAACGAGGAAGTAGATCCACTCTGCACTAGCTATTTAGACAATAGAAACCTCCAAATTAACAATAAAGGAGTAGAGTACATCAAAAATTATTCAAACCAACCTGGGGAATGCTTCTCAGGCCAAACTCAACAAAACAACATGCAAAAATGTTTTTTTTAAATCTCAGGGGCAAAACCACAAACAGCAGAAGCAGATCCAACAGCACCAAACCTAGACCTACAATACCCGAGTGGGAAGCCAACAAAAGAAGTAACTGTAATATTTTATTTAATTGTGAGCGAGACTTTAACATATACAACTACACAGACTATACAATTGATAGCGGACTGACTGAATTATTCACTAAAGGACTTTCATATATACCCACAGAATGTATGGACCTTGCTACAGTTTTATTGGACTTTAAAATTTATATCAGGAAGTTGAACATGTCAATTATGTTAGGGAACCACTTTCAGAATGTAAACAATAACACTTTTTATATAATTAGCACTTTTAATTCACCAACTCACCCTTTACTAGCTGTGTTTGACAGAGTAATGTGAGTTGGATATTAGATCAAAAATTGCATTTGAGTTTCATAATAGGGCTAACAAAAGCAATGTTTCGAAAACAGCATGGGATGCATTAATGTAATGTCGTGACTTGCCAATTCGCATAATGAAGCCTGATAAAGGGGGGCAGTTTGATTGTTATGCATGACATTGATTACTGTGAAAGAATTAGTAAGGTACTTGACACTGAGGCTTATGTTAAGGTTTAATTGAATGAATTGAACTTGGCTTACAAACGGATCAGGTCTCACTTGAATGTTTTATTCATTGATGCACAAATAGATGTGAACATGCACAACTATTTAACAACACCCTCCCCTAGAATACCTATACTTTTTGGCATCCCTAAAATACACAAATCCATTGAAAACCCACAGATGTGGGCGTTGGTTGATGCTAGGCAGTCAATTACCTACCCATGTGCCAAAGTCGTAGACTCAATACTTAAAAAATACATTACATATGAGAACCAGATTTGTAAGGACTCCTGGTCTTTTTTGGCAAATATCAATGTTAGAATATAAAGATGAGTATAACTTTTTGGCAGTTTATGTCTGCGACTTATACACATCTGTTCAACATGATATAGGCATTGAATGGGTGGTAGACTTTTTGAGGGTAAAAGGGGCTCCCCCTCTGATGAAATGGGACTTATAGAGGATCTTTTGGAGATTATTTTGGCAAACAACTTCCTGATGTTTAACAGGGAATTCTATTTACAGCGAATTGGTGTAGCAATGGGCTCACCATGTGGAGCTAGTTTCTCCAACCTGGTGATGGCACATTGGGAACACAAATTCATCCTGGACAACAGTACCATCAGCAAAGACATCTATTTTTACACATGTTTCCTTGATGATATTTTTATGATTATCAAAGGGGATATCAATAAAGCAAACAATGTTTTGGATTATTTCAACAGAACCACAAGTTTCCTAAAATTTACAAGTTCCTTCAATGTTAACAAAATAGCCTACCTAGACATTGAACTAAGGAAATATAGGTTTAAACAGAAGTATATTTCATGTATATACAGGAAGGAGACATACTGCAATACCTTCTTGCACTTTTCTAGCTCGCACCCATTCCATCAGAGCAGCAAGGATGACTAGTGAGGAGACTAGGTTTGTAGAGGAATGTACAGCCCTCAGCTAGATGTTTTTGGGAAGGGGTTATCCAGTGACCCTTATAACACAAGTGATTACTGAAATCCAGCTTAAACGTAATTCAGGATATTACACACCCATCTTACATAGTGATAAAATATCCACTAATGGAGGTGTACACTTTGAAATTTTATCACCCACTGGGGGACATTTGAATACCACCAATGACACCGTAACTAATACTATCAACCCCAGTTTTTCTTTAAGTTTTGTTACCACCTATAACATTGATGCCCTTGACTTGAAGATTATACTATCTAAAAATTGGGCTCTCTTATTTTCGGAAAAAGAAGTCGCCCAGAAGGTTGGGCCATTACCTATAATGATATATAGAAGAAGGAAGAACCTAAAGAACTTAATTGAAACTGGAGTCACTCAAACCAGTGGAAACCCTGGGATGTATAAATGTGACTCTTGTAACCAATTTAAATTTGTAGAGACTGGGCAATGTTTTAGAATTCATGGTAAGCATTACAATATCAGGTACAGATTCAATTGTAACTCAAGAACAATAATTTATTTAGCTCAGTGCCAAAACTGCCCAGCACTTTACATTGGTAAAATGGACCAAAAATTAAGAGAATGTGTGTATGAGCATATTTACTGTATAAACAAGAACAAATTAGAGAACGCTCTTGCACACCTTTGTGTAGAATTTCCATCACACAAGTTTAAGTTTTGTGCCATTGATCAGGTTGTAACAGACGTTGGGGGGAACCTACATCCTTATTATTGGAAAAATTTGAGTTAATGTGGCAACTAAGGGTAAATTCTAGTTATCTGCCGGGTTTAAATGAAATTTGTCCTGTAGCCTGTATATTGAAACTGAAAAGCTTGGAGAGATGAATGTAAAATTATTTGTTGAAATATCTTATACATACAAAAAACATAAAAAAATCACATAAAAATGCAAGTGAAGCTGTTAGTCATATTTTGAAGTGTTACTTTCAATATTTATGTTCTCTGATATATGTTGTAAAGACCTGAATTGTCTATGTAAGAACTGTAGACTAAAGAGTATAAAATCTTGGGTCACATGACTAATTAATATGCTATTTATACTGCTGTAAGAGTAGACTAATTTAATCTGAGGAAGTTTAGACATTGTACTAAACGAAAAGCACTTAATTTTACCTGTTTGTTATTTTAATAAAGTGTGAGTACTGGTCTTTCCTGTGGACTTCTCGTGTTTACATGCTGTGCAATTGTGTTCACTGCAAATGTGCAAAGAATATTATGCCACAGTGATTCACAGACTATTGTATAGCTACAGCACTACAAAGGCACCAGGTTGGAGCATAACAAAGGTCTGACTCATAACAGTCACGTGCAAATTCAGTAGTTCAGGGGCATGGTAATACAAATTGACTATATGCTCTCCCAGAGAAACTTTGCTGGCAGATGAAAAGCAAAGTAAACTGATTCAAAGAATGGCTCTACTGCGCAACTGAAGGAAGTAAAATGAAAAAAAAAACAAAAAAAACCCCCAGCATATATCAATTCACTTCTATGGCAGGGCCAGGGGTGTCAGCACATCAGCAGGTAAGCAATGTGAAACCAAGTGTGTGTTTATTTGTACATATGTATGGATGGAAATATGCAGGCTTGTATGTGTGAAATTATATGTGCAGGGCCATGACTGCTGCTGTTTGTGTGTTTGTGTGTGTGTGTGTGTGTGGTGTGTGAGAGAGAGAGAGAGAGAGACAGAGAATGTTGTGATGTTTCACAATGTGACTAATGTTTGTACATCTTTGGGGGAAATAGTCTACTAACAGCAGAATGGTTTCTGTATATCTAAATAAAAGAATAAATTGGAACTGAAAATTCTATAATTCTGCAACACATGTGCTTTTCTATCTGGAATGCTACTGAAAATTGGTCACAATTCAGATGGTAAACCAAAATATAAATAAATAAAATGTAAAACAAATGCATAAATGCACTAAGGAAGGACACCACTGATCTACTAATAAGGAATTAAAATCAAGAGATTTGTCCCAGGGAGGTGATAGTATTACAGTCTTTTTGTTTTGTTAAAAGAACAAACATTGTGGTCTGAAGCTTTGAGTCTTCTAAAATAATTGCAACGTTCTTATATGACATCTCTGAATCTTACTGATGACAGAACAGTAAATGGTATAAGTTTCTTCAGCTCTGCATCAGACAGATTAGGCATTGATTGGCATAGTTATGAAAATTAATATGAGCATTGAATTAAACTCACCTACTTCATAATTAATTATGTAAATATGATAAAATATAGCACACCATATATATATGTCTTCATGGTGTTCCAAACTGTAAGCTGGTGACTGAGTACATATTATTCATATGTTTAAGCACTGGTGTGCGCCTGAAGAGATGAACTGAACCTTCTGAAAGAAGCAGCATGGATATTCTGTGTGATATGGAAATGAAAGTCAGGGGAGAATTTATAGTGAGCATTTATGTACTGCAACATTTTAAAAGGTGTAGTGGTGAGAAATTGTTACAGCCCTGTATTAACTCGTAAGAACCTTATGTACTCACTACGGCACTTACAGAAAATCTCAGGAGTGAAAAAATCAGTTCATCTCATATTTTTAATACACTCGCTGCAGTAGAATGCTGCAGAGTTTCAACAGAAATCAATACTAAAACCTGATAAGATCTTGCCCAATGAGATTTTAATGTTGCATATTATGATTGTTTAAGTATAGCATTGTTCCAGTTTTATGATTAGTACCAGAGGAATGATGACACAGTGCCATCTAGAATTTAAAACAGGGAAACATGACTGTCTAAAATAAATCGAGGAATAAAAACAGACGTGAAATATTTGCAATAGGCAAGCACACAGTAAAACTTCAATCATGATTGCTAATTCTTTACGGTACCACTATACTATGTTGCAAGTAAAGTTTAGCTAGAAACATAATTAACCTTCATTGTATAAAGAATTAAACTTGTTAGAAGTTAGCAAGTCAGGTAATGCATGTCTGTGCTGCAGACAGACTGTTATTACTTATGGGAGAGTTAGCTGGCCACCCTCTTGTTTAGTTTAACAGTCCATACTTGTCACTGACACATTAGGTACATCATGACCTGTCATTATGACCTACTACCTGCAGCTCAACATTTAAATACTTGCATATTCCTCGTTTTAACAGAAACCCAGAAGCAGGGTATATACTTCATGTATATACAGGAAGGAAACATATTGCAATACCTCCTTGCACTTTTCTAGCTCGCACCCATTCCATCAAAAAAAATCGGTCTTAAAAGGCCAATTGGTTCGAGCAGCAAGAATGACTAGTGAGGAGACTAGGTTTGTAGAGGAATGTACAACCCTCAGCTAGATGTTTTTGGAAAGGGGTTATCCAGTGACCCTTATAACACAAGTGATTACTGAAATCCAGCTTAAACGTAATTCAGGATATTACACACCCATCTTACATAGTGATAAAATATCCACTAATGGAGTTGTAAACCTTGAAATTTTATCACCCACTGGGGGAAATTTGGATACCACCAATGACACGGTAACTAATACGATCAACTGCAGTTTTTCTTTAAGTTTTGTTACACCTATAACATTGATGCTCTTGAATAGAAGAATATACTATCTAAAAGTTGGGCTCTCTTGTTTTCTTGTTATAACATTGATGCCCTTGAATTGAAAAATATACTATCTAAAAATTGGGCTCTCTTGTTTTCGGAGAAAGAAGGCACCCAGAAGGTTGGGCCATCACCTATAATGCTATATAGGAAAAGGAAGAGCCTAAAGAACTTAATTTAAACTGGAGTCACTCACACCAGTAGAAACTCTGGGATGTATAAATGTGACTCTTGTAGCCAATGTAACTTTGTAGAGACTGGGCAACATTTTAGAATTCATTGCAAGCATTACAATATCAGGTACAGATTCATTTGTAACTCAAGATTGATCATTTATTTAGCTCAGTGCCAAAATTGCCCAGCACTTTACATTGGTAAAATGGACCAACATTTAAGATAACATGTGTATGAGCATATTTACTGTATAAACAAGAACAAAGTAGAGAATGCTCTTGCACTCCATTGTGTAAAATTTCCATCACACAAGTTTAAGTTTTGTGCCATTGACAAGGTTTTAACAGATGTTCGGGGGAGCCCTACATCCTTATTATTGTTAAAACTTGAGTTAATGTGGCAACTAAGGGTAAATTCTAGTCATCCCCCAGGTTTAAATGAAATTTGTCCCGTTGCCTGTATATTAAAACTGAAAAGCTTGGAGAGATGAATGTAAAATTATGCATTGAAATATCTTATACATACAAAAAACATAAAAACAAAACACATAAAAATGCAAGTGGAGCTGATAGTCATATTTTAAAGTGTTACTTTCAATATTTTTGTGCTTTGGTACATGTTGTAAAGACCTGAATAGTCTATGTAAGAACTATAGACTTTTTTGTCTTTCGGCTTTTCCCGGTTAGGGTTCGCCACAGCGGAACTCCGGTCCACTAATGATTGGCAGTAGATTTTCCCGAACCCCAAGGTGCCATCTCAACATCCAACCTTCAATGAAGGCACGCCCTTACGCATGTCTTTTGAACGCCACCCAACCGCGGGGAGGACATGCAGACTCCACACAGAAGGCACTCCCTGCACTCCAGCCGAGAATCGAATGGGAAAACCTCTTGCTGTGAGGCAACAACGCTACTGCTGCACCACCGCAGCTATGTAAGAACTGTCTACTCCCACAGCAGTATAAATAGCATATTAATTAGTCATGTGATCCAAGATTTTTAACTCTTTAGTATGTAAGAACTGTATACTAAAGAGTTAAAAAATCTTGGATCACATGACTAATTAATATGCTATTTATACTGCTGTAGGAGTAGACTAATTTAATCTGAGGAAGTTTAGACATTGTACTAAATGAAAAGCACTTAATTTTACCTGTTTGTTATTTTAATAAAGTGTGAGTACTGGTCTTTCCTGTGGACTTCTCGTGTTTACATGCTGTGCAATTGTGTTCACTGCAAATGTGCAAAGAATATTATGCCACAGTGATTCACAGACTATTGTATAGCTACAGCACTACAAAGGCACCAGGTTGGAGCATAACAAAGGTCTGACTCATAACAGTCACGTGCAAATTCAGTAGTTCAGGGGCATGGTAATACAAATTGACTATATGCTCTCCCAGAGAAACTTTGCTGGCAGAAGAACAGCTGAGTAAACTGATTCAAAGAATAGCTCTACTGCGCAACTGAAGGAAGTAAACTGAAAAAAAACCCCACCATATATCAGTTCACTTCTATGGCAGGAACAGGGCCAGGGAGGTCAGCACATCAGCAGGTAAGCACTGTGAAACAATTTGTGTTTGTATTTGTGCATATGTATGGCTGGAAATATGCAAGCTTGTATGTGTGAAATTATATGTGCAGGGCCATGACTGCTACTGTCTGTGATTCTGTGT